>NC_068912.1:21280000-21545315 GCF_023091745.1 Budorcas taxicolor
GTCGGACACGACTGAGCGACTTCACTTTCACTTTTCACTTTCATGCGCTGGAGAAGGAAATGGCAACCCACTCCAGTGTTATTGCCTGGAGAATCCCAGGGACGGGGGAGCCTGGTGGGCTGCCGTCTATGGGGTCGCAACACGACTGAAGCGACTTAGCAGCAGCAGAAATATTTCAAACAGCAGTGAGGCTTTTTTACACAAAACGAAATAGAATTTAAATAAAGAATTTATAATATACTCCAACCCAGTCATTGTCTTCACTGGATTCTCTGACATCTTACCCACAATTTTTATCCTAAAAGGAAATTATTAAAAGGTGTTCACAGAACAAAATACACAAAACAATAAAGGGCGGTTATTAGAATATTGCCATGTGTAATCATTACCAGAATCACGACAGAGAAATTTTTTTTGTCATTCAAGCATGCCCCTTTGATACACTTACCAGATAATGCCCCCGCATCCTGTACTACTTTAAACAATTCTAATGTCAACTATCGCAAATTAGGGTTTGTCCTTTCTTCAAGTTCAAGTGAATGTGTGTACAGTTTTCTATCTAGCTATTATCAGCCAACATTATGTTATATATATATATACATGTATGTATATATCTGTGTGTATTTGCGCTTCTCACACCTTAATTTGATACTAATGATAGCCATTACATTAACGTAAAACTACTTCATATATGATGAACATTGGGGTGATTTCAAGCTACAGTATCGGGAAAGGCTAATATGAATACCTTTCTATTATAACTTTCTTGTGTAACTTCACAAGTTATCTGAGAATAAATGTCTATTAGAGATAACGGAGCCAAGGACAAAAAATTGTTCAGGAAAGCAACACCATTGACCTTCTATGCTGGAGTGAGGGAGTGGAAGGGAACAGTGAGGCAAGTCAGAGGAAAGTGGAATTTTTACTGCCAATGAAGGGCGTAGCATCGTCAATCATTTCTCCACTCTCCAAGGTTCACTGAAGGAAGAATGGCCCATGGAATCATCATTCCAAACTGGTTTAGCACAGTCTGGGCTCTATAGGAGCATTCTCTGGGCATCTCTTCTGTAAGAGTGGACCTACAGATTTCTTGCTGTTCCCTAAGAAACAGTGGGAGAGACACCAGCCTGGTCAAGCCCCTGGGCTGTGCCACCCAAGCCCTCAACGAGGAGCATCATTCTGGGCCCTCGTGTCAGCCAAGAGAACCAACAAAGCAAGAGGTTGCTTCCAGCCACCACAAGTTCTCTGTCCTCCTGTTGTTAGAAAACGTTGATCCAACTCCTTCCCCAAGCACTAGAGGTGTGTTGGGACATTTTGCTTGTTGGAAGATTTCTGCTTGTTGGGAAACGTGGCTTATA
This sequence comes from Budorcas taxicolor, assembly GCF_023091745.1. NCBI lineage: Eukaryota > Metazoa > Chordata > Mammalia > Artiodactyla > Bovidae > Budorcas > Budorcas taxicolor. The sequence goes on from NC_068912.1 coordinate 21,281,359, forward strand.
CTCCCCAAGAACACAGCTGGTGTGGAAAAGGGAAAGGGAGAAGGGAAAGCCATATGAGAGGCCTTAGAATTGGCTAGGCCTGGAAGGGAAAGTGCCCCTTGGTCCGGAGAGCCTCTGGCCTCCTTGTTCCTGGAAGGGGTGCCTCCACTGCCCCCACCTGATCCCCATTTGGCCCCAGAGGTATGAGGACTCTGGGCCACATTTCCCATGTCTTTCCACAACCCCTGTGGTGTGGCTTCTCTCTTGCTGGTGCCTGCCAGCCAGCCCTCAAGGGCTCCCCAGGCAAGTGCCAAGTCCAGTGGGTGGGGAATCCGTGTGCCCATAGACAGCACAGTCAGGAGGCTTGGCAAATGAAGTAGGACCCATCTATACATGTTGGTCATGAAACAGGAGGGCCATGAAAATGCAGGTGCTTACCCTAATTCCCAGGCAGTTGAGTACACAGAGTGGTGTGGCTCTTGCCTTGGGTCAGCATAGCACAAAGAAGCATTATGGAAGAGGTGTCATCTGCCATGAACCAAGGGATATCGGGAGACAGTGGCAACTCGAACCCCTCACTAGCATCACGTCCCTCCCACAGGTGGGGAAATCACAGCCATCAGCTTTCACAAGTGCAACAGACAAGGCTTACACCCTGGGAAAACACTTTCAAGACCATGGCATCTCTCTTGCAAGGTAACTAGGGACACAAAACCTATAGGCACAGTGCAGCCCCTGTCCCCTCCAGGGTTCACTTGGGGGTCACAACCCTCCTCTCCACCTGCCCTTCGCTATTCTTCTAAACTGCTTTTCCCAAACGAATTCAAGAGAATGCCCTCCAAACCTCTCCCACCCAGCCCCACACCCTCTCCCACACACAGGAGAACCCATAGCCCACCCACCAGAAGGATGGACCCACAGCCTCAGCGCTGTCTCACGTACTCCACCTGTTGCCTCTGCATCCTTGGTCTACCTCATCCCCCCTTCCCCTCTCCCTGGCTCTCCTCTTGCCCTACAGTGGAAGCAACATTTGTCCCAACAGGTCTTCAGCTTGAGCATCCAAGGGAGAGATGAAAACATCCTCTCTGCAGGGCAGAGACCATGGGAAGTTGAATTAAGAGCAGTTGGAGAAGTTGCCTAGATCACCATCCTTTTGGTATTCTGGCATCGATCTTTATACCCAACTTCTGATTATGGTGCTGATAATACTTTTGCATTTGTGGTAGTGAGATGAATTGAAAAGTCAAATTACTCAGGGAAATCAATATAAATTGAATGAAAGAGAATATTTTATGCCAGGAGCCATTGTGAGGAATCCCGCCCGTGGCAAAGGTCATGAGGAAGGAGGCTCGGCATATGCAAAGGCAGGATCGAGCCTCAGGGGTCCTCCTGGAGATTCTTGAGCATCTACCCCCAAAACCAGAGTCTGCCTACCTTACTGCTTTATGCTTCCACTTACACTTCTGATATTATGGGGGGCTGTTCCCCACCACCTCCGTCTGAGAAGGGGTTAACTTATAGCTCCAGTTAATAAATCCCCTGGGTATGACAAGAGTGTTTCAATCCACAAACTCCTCTGAAGGTTCTCTAGCTTGCCTGACAGGCTTGTCCGGCCACATGTGATTGTTCACAGCCTCCCAACCGTGAGAGGCACGAGATGCTTTAAACTTTCTAAATACAGATTCTTTTGAGAAGTTATAAAATTATTAGTATAGTATTAGTGGGTTGGTTAGAAATTATACTGGTGGAGGTTTTTCATTGTTAAGCCAGTATTCACTGCTAAGTCTCCATATCCCCTGCCCTTATACACATTAATGAATATAACCTGCATATAGGAGAAATAAGTATTAACCTTGATATTAATCATGTTAAACCTTAGGCTAAGTAAATTCTTTTCTTAATTATAACCCACTGCACCTTTGCCCTGTAGGAATGCAACTTTTTATCTGGTGCCTTCGGAGGATGGCGCCTGGTTTAAGAAAAATCACCCCTGGAAAAATAAGTTTTCTGGTTGACTGACCGTTATCAGAAAGAAAGGGTCATAAAATGTTAGCAGGCCCCTGGCCAGAAGATGATGTAAAACCCCTAAGACCTTTGTATACATTTGTATGAAGCACCTGATTTTGATAAATGTCAGGACTGCTGACCCTGCGTGACTTTGTAGTTTATCTCTATGTATAACAAAAAGTATATAAGCAGACCTGAAAAATAAAGAAACGGATCAGTTCCTGGAAAGACTGGTCTCCTTGTGTCGTTCCTTCTCTCACCTTCTGGCTGAATTCCCATCTGGAGCGTGGAGGCTTGCCAAGCCTATTAATTTTGCCGGGCCTTCTAAGATAGGAACGGGGAGGCACTTTGTGTCTCCACTACTTCGGGAGACCAGGAAGATGCCTGTGGCCTATGCAGGTGGTGCAAACTCCTTGTCTTGGAGTTTTATTGGTTTTCCACGTAAACCAAGTTATTCAGCCCCTTTTCTCCACTGGATTTTCCTACTACACTGTTCTTATCTAATCTCTCTTTATATCTTTAATTAATACTTAATTAAACAATTCTTTCCTGATTGCTGATGCCGTCCACCCTTCAAATTACCCTGGATCCACTGGGGCTGGACCCCGGCAATTTAAAAAATATATTCTGCTCTCGCTCAACTGACAAGTGCATGGAGATGGCGAAGACCTGGGAGGCCAGGTGGGTAGGCTGGTGCTGTGCTAGTCATTGATCTGTACCTGTTGCTGCTCCAAACACCAGGAGTCTGGGTCTCTTGTCTCAAGAGACGTCTGGGGAGGACCTACTTGCACTGTGTCGATGGACTTTTTCACCCAGTTTCCTTCTGGGAAGGCTAAGCCGATGTCTTACTGGATAACAAAGGAAGATATCTTAATAACCAAAAGTTATAAGACAATATTCTTGATATTTTTATTTATTAGGAAAATTCACATTAATACTATAAGAAGGTATCATCACACAGCCTCCAGCACGGTTATGTTTAAAAGAATTAGTACACCAAATGCTGACAAGAATGTGGAGCAACTGCAACCATAGCTGCTGGTTTGAAACCATTCTAGGGCCCTGTTTATCAGTTTCTAATGAAGTTAAACTTGCAGCTACTCCATGACCCAGCAGTAGCAGTACTTCTGTGAATGCAAAAGTACACAAAAAAGACTGGCACAGAATATTCACCAAAACACCAACAATATTCATCAATAACAATAACACCAAAATTAATACAACAGTACCAAAATTAAGAAGTGATATACATAGTAATATTTGGAGAAGGGCATGGCAACCCACTCCAGTATTCTTGCCTGGAGAATCCATGGACAGAGCAGCCTGGTGGGCTACAATCTACAGGGTCACAAAGAATTGGACATGACTGAACTGACTTAGCACATGCACACACATACACAATAATACAGATATGCTTAATGAAAATAATATTTTAAAAGCCAGATACAAAGAAATGTACATTCATTCATTTAAATTTCAGTAGCAATAGTAACCTCTGCAATAGACTTCGCAATAGCAATTAACTAACTGAGATTGGGTAACAAGTGCCTGGAAAGGGGCTCAGAGGACATTTCTGGGATGATGGCTATTTTCTATAACTTGATCTGGGTGATGATTATGTTTACTAAAATTTCCACAAATTGTGTTTTACAGATTTGTGCTTTTAACGGTACGTGAACTATATAGTTCAAAATTAGTGGCTGGTGAATGAAGACAAGTTGGTGTTCAGTTCAGTTCAGTCACTCAGTCATGTCCAACTCTTTGCGACCCCATGAATCACAGCACACCAGGCCTCCCTGTCCATCACCAACTCCCAGAGTTCACTCAAACACACATCCATAGAGTGGATGCCATCCAGCCATCTCATCCTCTGTCATCCCCTTCTCCTCCTGCCCCCAATCCCTCCCAGCAGCAGAGTCTTTTTCAGTGAGTCAACTCTTTGCATGAGGTGGCCAAAGTACTGGAGTTTCAGCTTTAGCATCATTCCTTCTAAAGAAATCCCAGGGCTGATCTCCTTCAGAATGGACTGGTTGGATCTCCTTGCAGTCCAAGGGACTCTCAAGAGTCTTCTCCAACACCACACTTCAAAAGCATCAATTCTTCGGCACTCAGCCTTCTTCACAGTCCAACTCTCACATCCATACATGACCAAAGGCTATACAAAACCACGGCCTTGACTAGACGGACCTTAGTCGGGAAGTAATGTCTCTGCTTTTGAATATGCTATCTAGGTTGGTCATAACTTTTCTTCCAAGAAGTAAGTGTCTTTTAATTTCATGGCTCCAGTCACCATCTGCAGTGATTTTGGAGCCCCCCAAAATAAAGTCTGATGCTGTTTCCACTGTTTCTCCATCTATTTCCCATGAAGTGATGGGACCAGATGCCATGATCTTCATTTTCTGAATGTTGAGCTTTAAGCCAACTTTTTCACTCTCCACTTTCACTTTCATTAAGAGGCTTTTTAGTTCCTCTTCTCTTTCTGCCATAAGGGTGGTGTCATCTGCATATCTGAGGTTATTGATATTTCTCCCAGAAATCTTGATTCCAGCTTGTGTTTCTTCCAGTCCAGCATTTCTCATGATGTGCTCTGCATAGAAGTTAAACAAGCAGGGTGACAATATACAGCCTTGAAGTACTCCTTTTCCTATTTGAAACCAATCTGTTGTTCCATGTCCAGTTCTAACTGTTGTTTCCTGACCTGCATACAGATTTCTCAAGAGGCAGGACTGGTGGTCTGATATTCCCATCTCTCTCAGAATTTTCCACAGTTTATTGTGATCCACAGTCAAAAGCTTTGGCATAGTCAATAAAGCAGAAATAGATGTTTTTCTGGAACTCTTGCTTTTCCGTGATCCAGCAGATGTTGGCAATTTGATCTCTGGTTCCTCTGTCTTTTCTAAAACCAGCTTGAACATCAGGGAGTTCATGGTTCACGTATTGCTGAAGCCTGGCTTGGGGAATTTCGAGCATTACTTTACTAGCATATGAGATGAGTGCAATTGTGCGGTAGTTTGAACATTCTTTGGCATTGACTTTCTTTGGGATTGGAATGAAAACTGACCTTTTCCAGTCCTGTGGCCACTGCTGAGTTTTCCAAATGTGCTGGCATATTGAGTGCAGCATTTTCATAGCATCATCTTCCAGGATTTGAAACAGCTCAACTGGAATTCCATCACCTGCACTAGCTTTGTTCATAGTGATGCTTTCTAAGGCCCACTTGACTCCACATTCCAAAATGTCTGGCTCTAGATGAGTGATCACACCATCGTAATTATTTGGGTCGTGAAGATCTTTTTTTATTTTTTTCGTACAGTTCTTCTGTGTATTCTTGACACCTCTTTTTAATATCTTGTGCATCTGTTAGTTCCATACTATTTCTGTCCTTTATCGAGCCCGTCTTTGCATGACGAAGAAGGTGTAGACCAAGTAGACCATGACAACTACTTTGCATTTTATACAAACTTGTTCTCATTTAGTGTAAAAACCCTCACTGGTATTTGAATTATCTTTAACAGCAAAATGGCTAAGCTCAGACAAGGCCCCTTAAGAGGCGGTATTTCACCCTTAGGGGCATTTCTTGCTCAACAGTGAGACAAGCAATCTTCCTTAGTTTCCATTTGACCAGCCACTGGCAGGTTTGTGCGCTTTGGGACTTATTCCTCTTCTCATGGCGTTGCGCTGTGTGGCCAGGAGTAAACTCTGCTCTCTGACCGCTTCTTAAGGGGTCTGGTTGCTGTAACTTGGATTTGTACTGAGGGTAATTGAAAGGTTGTTGCTGAACCACGAAAGAGGCCGGAATTCTTGGCCTCTGGAGGAGAAGAACTCATTCCAGGCCCAGAGGTGAGGCTTGATCACTCAGAGCTTTTGTGTAATAAAGTTTTATTAAAGTATAAAAGAGATAGAGAAAGCTTCTGACATAGACATCAGGAGGGGGCAGAAGTACCCCCCTTGCTAGTCTTTAGCTGGATGTTATATAGCCACTGCTGCTACTGCTGCTGCTAAGTCACTTCAGTCATGTCCGACTCTGTAGCAGTCTGCTAATTAAAGAAAGGAAATGTCTCAAAACTCAGAGAATGGCACCAGGTGAGTCATCCTGAGCCATAAAACGATTGGCATGAATCTTGAAGAAAGGCAGATTTCCATAAAATATATAGTTTCATTAACACAGATTAGGAGAACAATGTATAACATATTGATTTGTCAAGTCGGTTCTGAGTCTAAGGTAAGTACATAGTACATTAACATAGCTTAAGACAAACATTTCCATAAGAAAAATGCACTGGTTAGCTCAAGGTTTGAGAAAAGTTAAGTTCAGGTGGAACCAGGTGTCATTATGGCAACACAGAATTTTAAGAGAAACCTCTTTTTAAATTTGTCTAGAGAAGGGGTTGGGGGGGAGGTAACACTAGTTTGTTTCCTCCTGCCACTTAAGAGAGAGAGGGAAAAAATGTCTGACATTTGCAGCCTATTTCCTCCGTTTGGAGACCCCTGGCCTTCCTGCCTGTTACCCTCTCAGTAATGAAGCCACAACACAGCACTAACCATTATACAGTCACGATGCACCAGAAGCCCACAGGTAATTTCTTTGACGTAAACATATCCACACTATTTTTGCTGTTTAATTCTTAGATGCACATGCTCATGCTTTTCTCTGCTTCATGCCCTTCTCTGGTTCTGCCTCCCTATTCAGCTACTTAATAAAAACAATTTTCATCTCTCAGGATATGGCCTGTGCCTCCGGCTTTCTGGGTTGTCTCATCCATGCTTTTGCCAGCTGCTCTCGCACCTTTTCACGTGTCCTCTTTAGACCTGATCTCTTTCTTGCTGCAGCCAAACCGACCACATCTACTAAAGAGCTGCCCACAGGTGAAGATGGTCGAGTGCTGCTGCTGCTGCTAAGTCGCTTCAGTCGTGTCCGACTCTGCGACTCCATAGACGGCAGCCCACCAGGCTCCCCCGTCCCTGGGATTCTCCAGGCAAGAACACTGGAGTGGGTTGCCATTTCCTTCTCCAGTGCATGAAAGTGAAAAGTGAAAATGAAGTCGCTCATCTTGTCCGACTCTTAGCGACCCCATGGACTGCAGCCCACCAGGCTCCTCGGTCCATGGGATTTTCCAGGCAAGAGTGCTGGAGTGGGTTGCCATTGCCTTCTCCTATGGTCGACTGAACGCGGAGCAAATGCAGAGCCGTCACAGAGCCCACCGAGGGGGTGGGGGCGGGGGTCAGCTTCCCTCGGGACACCCTCGGGACACCCTCGGCTCAGGCTTAGGGCGTCTCCGGGACGCTGCATCTGCTGCGGGTGGGGAGCAAGGGGAGGCGGCGTAGCTCGGCGGCCCTTCCACCTTCGAGTTCGCCTGACGCCCGGCTTCCCCGCGGGAACGAACACGCTGCATCGACTCCACCTCTCGGGTTGTCTGAGGCTAGGAACCGGAGCCGCTGTCCTGCGAAAGGCTAGTGGCTGCTCCTGGCATGGAAGGACCAGTTACTCTTTAGCAAGGTTTAGTCCCTCGAGTCTCTGTGGCGCAATCGGTTAGCGCGTTCGGCTGTTAACCGAAAGGTTGGTGGTTCGAGCCCACCCAGGGACGACTGCCTCTACGATGCTTTTAGATATAGTTTAAGTGTTTGCTCTCATTTCTGGTTATTCATTCATCCTTTCTACGTAAATATGGAGGAAGGCCTCGCCTTCTTTAACCTTCTTGTCGCCCATGTCTTGTCCACAACAGAAGAACCTAAGTCAAGTTCACTGCTGATCTTATCCTCACAAAAGAGCCCCTGAAGAAAACAGGTCATTTGAAATCCAGGATTTTGCGAAAAGAGAGGAGAGTCAACATCTCATCGTCACCCTCTGAGTTCCTTTTAACAGTGAGGGTTCATTTATTGTTTGTACTAGTATTTATTGACCCCCATTTACAGTATGGTCCTCTGGTGGTCTAGGGGCTAGGATCTGTCACTTTTACAGCTGTGGCCCGGGTTCAATTCCCAGTCAGGGAAGGTGTGTTGTTTTTTGAGGGCTTCCCAGATGGTGCTGGTGGTCAAGAAACCGCCTGCCTACCGCCAGAGAAATAAAGAGACACGAGTTCAATCCCTGGGTTGGGGATATCCTCTGGAAGAGGAAATGGCAACCCATTCCGGTACTTTTGCCTGGAGAATCCCATTGACTGAGGAGCCTAGCTGACTACGGTCCATAGGGATGAAGAGTCAAACACGACTGAAGTAATTTAGCACGAGCAAGTCTTTGAAATGAATTTGCTTCTATGCTTTTATTATTACAAACAATACTGCAGTCATAATTCTTGTACACAGGCATATGCGTAGAGTGCCAGAAGGACAATTGTTCAATAAGAGAGTTTACATGGTTTTATCTATGGTTCCATTCTCTAACCTTCACTGGCTTATTAGCTATAACTCTTTTGTTATTTCAGTGACTGCTTTAGGCTTTAGAGCAGACATCTGTAACTTACCCCAGTTTGCCCTCAAGTGGTCACACCTCTTCACATTTCTCCATTACCTGCCTTTATGCTATCATTGTCATGCATTTTACTTCATATATATTATAAACCCCTTCTTTAAACTGTCCCAAATTTTTAAAGAGATTTTCTTGATAAAAAATAATCTTATATATTTTCCATGCAGATACCATATTTTGTCTTTCATTCCTTTACATACATCCAGAATTCTATCTGGTGTGGGTTTCCTTTTTCCTGAAGGACTCCTTTAACATTTCCTATGTTGTGGATCTGCTGGTGATGAAGTCTTTCAGCATTTGTATGTCTGTAAGTGACATTATTCATCGTATCTTTTATTTTTGAAAGATATTTCATGAGGGAAGATTAATAGAATTCCATGTTGACCTTTTTTCCCTCAGTTTTTTAAAGATGTTGCTCTACTGCCTTTATGTTTGTTTTCTATATCTAGCACACTTTATTGCTTTGGCTGCTTTAGAGATTTTTTTTCTTTTTATATGGATTTAAGCACTTTAATAGTAATGTGCTAGGTGTGTTTTTCATATTCCTTGTGCTTTAGTGATGAGAGAGATGAGCAGAGAGAATCCAGGCATTTGGAAAGGGTTTATTTCAGGTAGTCAGCAGAGTTCTGATATGAGCATGTTTGTGGAGAAATGCCCGAGATGAAAAAAAGAAACCTTGGGAAAGATCATGGGACAGTGCCTGGTATTCACATGGTATAGGCAATTGTACTTGTCTCCTTGGACGAGTGGCTTTATAATTCTCATTCAAATTAGAATATTTTCTGTCTTTTTTCTTCAAAAATCATTCAGCTCTGTTCAGGAGCTTCAAACACTCCCATGTTAGGCCTCTTAAAATTGTCCTAGCATTCAATGATGCTATGCATTAAACATTAAACTGTGATTTTCATTTCAGATGTTTTCAGTCAGTCATGTCTTTTTAATTCCATTTGGTGACTTTATTACATCAGAAGTTATAGTTTTTGTTCATCTCTAAAGTTTTATTTTGGCCATTTTTATATGTTCCACGTTTCTACAATTCTTTGGACAATGCGTCAAGGCTATGGTTATTCCTGTGGTCAGGTATGGATGTGAGAGTTGGACTGTGAAGAAGGCTGAGTGCCGAAGAATTGATGCTTTTGAACTGTGGTGTTGGAGAAGAGTCTTGAGAGTCCCTTGGACTGCAAGGAGATCCAACCAGTCCATTCTGAAGGAGATCAGCCCTGGGATTTCTTTAGAAGGAATGATGCTAAAGTTGAAACTCCAGTACTTTGGCCACCTCATGCAAAGAGTTGACTCATTGGAAAAGACTCTGATGCTGGGAGGGATTGAGGGCAGGAGGAGAAGAGGATGACAGAGGATGAGATGGCTGGATAGCATCACTGACTCGATGGATGTGAGTCTGAGTGAACTCCGGGAGTTAGTGATGGACAGGGAAGCCTGGCGTGCTGCGATTCATGGGGTTGCAAAGAGTCGGACATGACTGAGCGACTCAAATGAACTGAACTGAATGCAGTCATGATAACTGTTTTAAGTCCACTCTGTTGATTTTAACATGGCATCAGTTCTGGTTCAGTTTGGTTCACTAACTATTCTTCCCCTTATATCACATTTTCCTGCCTCTTTGCATGCCTGACATTCTTTATTGGATGCCAGATATTGCCAAACTTTACCTTCTTACGTACCGGTTATTTTGGTATTCCTATAAATCTTGAATTTTGTTCTAGCATAGAATTAAGTGACTTGTAAACGGTTTGATTTCTTTAAATCTGGGTTTTATGATTTTTTTTTAAGGTAAGTCACTCTAAGGCTGATTAATCCAAGTAGTAAGGCACAACTTTCTTTGAGTATTCTTCTCAATGTCCCTTGTGAGTAGTCTTGTCTGGCTTGGGGAGTGAGTACAATTGCCTGTACCATGTGAAGACCAGGCACTGTCCTATGATCTTTTCCAAGGTTTCTTTTTTCAATCTCGGGCATTTCTCCACAAACATGCTCATATCAGAACTCAGCTGACTACCTGAAAGAAATGCTTTCCTATTGCCTGGATTCTCTCTGTTCATCTCTCTCATCACTAAATGTGTCCTGTGAACTCTAGCTGCCTTGCTTTCCATGGACACTCAGCAGCATCTCCACGATCCAAGGAGTTGGCCTCAGATCCCCTCCTTGTGCTCAGCCTGGAAACTCTGAAAGCAGTAAGCTGGGCCCATGGTAGGTCTCACCTTGTTTGTTTCTCATCTCACACTGCCTGATTTCCAGTGTCTTGAAAACTGATATGTTATGCTTTTTATCTTTTTCTTTTCTTTGGGGGCAGGGGAGAAGGGTAGGGTGAGTTTTGGGGCAGAAAGGCCAATCTTATTTCTGTTACTCCACCTTTACCAGAAACTGAAGGCATCTCTTCATGTGTTCCCAGTTTGATTTCTGAAGGAGATGTACCATTTTTACAGAACAATATATTTGTCCAACTCTATGAAAAATCCTTTTTCTTCACATTTTTTCTAGTACAACAAGCTTTCTCTATGTCTATCTGACACTCTTACAAGGGGTGTTGGCCTCCTGACTCAACTAAGCAGGAGGTATGACAGACAGAGGACAATGTAGACATTACTCAGAGATACTGTATAGCATATGTCCAGCTAATAACTTCCAAAATGTTTAGAAAGTCTTTCAATAATTGTTACTGGTTTTAATGATGACCTACTTAATTGGGTCCAGAAAAGACTTACCAGAATGACCCTGGATTCCTTTCTACCAAATAGCGGATCAGTTCGAGGGGAATAATCACTGGTGCCAGACATTTATTCATTTTCCCTTCCTTTTGTGAATTGCATTTTTGCCTTCTTGGATGCTCACCATCTGTGGACTGGTCACCTTCTTACCCAAAGCTGGGTTAGTAATCCAATAGCTCTCTCTGTATAATTCTTGACAGGGCTTGGTTATTTCTGAAAATAGAAAAGAAACACTTGTTCGATTCGAGACCAAAGGTTGGAAGCAACAGAACCCTGCACCTGACAACGCTTCTTGTGCAGACCTGGATACCAAGAGCTGTTGGCCCTCCCTCTCTTGCTTCTTCTGCTGAATTTCACAAGCATTCATGAGCTCCTAGGCTTTTATAACCAGTGTTTGATCATTCTTTCTACCCTGTTCATGCATATTTTTATCTGCCTCTGTCCCTCACACACTAAACTGCCCCGTCCACCCGCATTCTTTTCTTCCTCTTCAGCTTTCTAGGATCTTGCCTTAGAATTCCTGCAATCACTGAGCACTCTAGTGTCAGGCCCTGCTCCAGGAGACATGCTGCATCCTCAGCAAACCCAATCTCTGCCTGTGGCGCCCCCTTCTGGAGGCATCAGAAAGTGTCAGGGCTGTGGTTCCTGGCTCCTCTGCCCACCTGGGCCTAGAGGCACTAGCAGTGTTTGAGACAAAAGAAGCATAAGGAACAATAGAAAAATTGATGAATCCAGATCTAGAAGGGAGGTAACTAAGATTAAAAACTCCCCACATATTCCATGTGTTTTACATTTCTTCAAATGACGTGATGGCTGTGTCCACCAATGTCCTCCTTTTAACCTGTACCCACACCTCCTTTTAACCTGTTAATCTATGGCCAATCTATAATCTATAAAAATATGCATGAGCATTATGTAAAAACAAGGTTTTTTAATTTCCACCTTAATTTGAAATTCTCCAGGCAAAATTATACATTAATGAATTTAGTGTCAGTCTAGGCACTTAATGATAGATCTTAAAAATGCAACTTGAGCTGAATCATAATAGAGAAATGCATGCTGGATTAATATATTGAATGATACCTAAAAACATTCACCCCCAAACTGTAAGTGGAATAATGATAACAATGATTTCTAGAATTATAAAAGTAAATTTCTATTTAAAAGCTATTAGATGGTATATCTAACTTACTGAAACACATAATTTTAAGTGTTATAAACTTAAATATGTATTGAAAATAAAGTTATTTTATTGGATCAGTAGAACCAGAAAAAGAAGCTTAGACAATTAAGTGTCATGAGGATTTTGAAGAGAACATAAATCCAAGGCATGTATAAACTAGAATACTCTGCAACCAATATTTTCTTCATTATTAGAAAAATCTGAAAGATAGCAAAAATAATTTTTAGATCAAAATTATTAAACCAGTGTGATGCATAAAAGGAGTCATCTCCAGAAATATAACATAAATATTCTCCATGCCATTATATGTCAATTTTTATAAGTCTTTAAAGTCTTTAAAAGTATTCAAGATTTCTCCTTATTGTCAACTTAATTTTTTTTCTTATACCTGGCACAGAGACCACTAATTATCTAGACCACTAACTTATCTCATTTTTAATTTTCCCCTGATTTAAATTTCAGCAAGAAAGAAAGTTCAGGGATCTGTGAAGGAGAAGAGAAAGAAAAGAGTCAAAAATGTATTTGAAGAAATAACGACTGAAATTTTCCCAAACCTGAAGAAGAAAACAGATATCCAGGTACAGGAAGCACAGAGGTCCCAAATAAGATGAACCCAAACAGACCAATACCAAGACATATCGTAATTAAAATGGCAAAAGTTAAAGACAAAGACAGAATTCTAACGGCAGCAAGAGGAAAACAATGACTCATACACAAGGAAACCCCCATACCAGCTGATTTTTCTGCAGAAAGTTTTCAGGCCAAAATGAAATGACATGACATATTTAAAGTGCTGAGAGGGGAAATGTACAAACTAGGATACTCTACCCAGCAAGACTGCCACTTAGAATTGAAGGAGAGATAAGAAATTTCTCAGACAAGAAGGAAAGTTCAAGAAACCCCCATGGATGCTACCCAGTGGGATCCTGGGACAAGCAGCTCAGTGACTACTCCACTTTGGAAAGACGCACTATGGCATTTGTACTGCGAACCAGAATTCCTCTGTCTTTGGACTCAGACTGGACCTGGAACTGGGTCAAGACAAGACAAGACTAAGCGCCATGATCACAGGGCAGCTACCCCACTGACAGCACTGATGCAGACAATTCTGGGAAGCTCTTGAGTACTTTCCCCTCTCTTTGACTTATGACCCACCAGCTCCCTTCATCCTCCCACCACAGGAAAAAATGCTTCCCTTTTGTGTCCTGTCAGAACCCTTTCTGCTGCCTGCAGGGCACAGAGAGCCAGGCAAGAGCCAATGGGGCAGATGCACTTTCCTACGGGTCTCTCCCAAGGAAGGTGGTTCTAGAGCTCAGGCTGACCCAAGACCCCACTGCCCACCAAGACGACCCGGAGGAGTCCCAGGGTGCTGCAGAGGGTGGGGGCTGACAGCCTAGCATGTTCCTGCAAGCCCAGGGCGCACCTGCCCTGCACTTAGGGGAGAGGGTCATAGAACAGTGTCTGAAGCTTCTCTACAGCCTAAAGAGAATGGATTTCATGTTCTTGAAGGGGCAAGGGGTCCTTTCCACCAGCACAAGGCCTTTCCCTGGCCTTGGAGGACAAGTCTTGCAGAAGTTGGTTTTGAGGGAGACACCAAGGAATGCCAAGAGATGCCAAGGCAGCAATAGCTGCCCAATCAGTGATCTTGAGTTGAGACATCTGCAAGTTACTCTCAAATGAGGGAGCAAGTCATATATCAGTTCAGTTCAGTTCAGTCGCTCAGTCGTGCAGAGTGAGAAAGCAAACACGGGAAAATGTTGACTATGCATGTTGCAGTACAGAATATATGATGTTAGTATTTCAATTTTTTTGTTATATTTCAAGTATTTTATGTTTTTGTTTTCTATTGAGTTTTGGGAACTCAAGTTCCAGTTTCTCATTGGATGAAAGCAAGACATTAAATTTCTGAGATGAAGGGAGAATGAAGGTGAATGGCTGCTCAACCCTGGCATCTCAGCCCCTCCAGCCTGGGCAACACCTAGGAGCCTGGGGCAGGGCCTCACTACTTCCTCTGACCTGGCTCCGGGGGCCTCTCCTGATAAGCCCACAGGTACTGCCTCCTTTTTGCACACCAACAACTCAATTCATGAAGCCTGAAGTTCTTTATCTACCTATCTTTGGCTCCATTTCCTGGTGCAGAGTTGGGTTTTCTTTTCTTATGTCACGCAAAAAAAAAAAAAAAAAAAAAACAGGAGTATGGGTGATTGAGATAAGCCAATGTAAACTATAGCAAAGAGTTTGATTTTATTTTAAATGTACTAAGTTCATTCTCATCTGTCCCTAGAATCCCAATATTTACAATATCTCACCCAGAAAATATGTCTATTACAGCACCATTTCATTAGTGAAAGCTAGAGCCGCCTTGACAGCAGGAATTTCACATTTGGGAGTAGCTTCTGAGCATGCACAGACATGGGGCACATCCAATGCTCCCAATGGCCTGGCTCTAGGTTTGTTCACTGTGGATTCTCCTTCCCTTCTCCAAGTCACATTGCGCAGGTGAGTCAGCGGTAAATCCTGCTTTATGGCTGCCAGTAATAATCACAGCTGGTGCAGGGATTAAAAGCAAACCTAGACTCAGTTCCTGTCAAGTTAGATGGCAGACAGTGCAGTTTGGATTGAAGGACTACAGAGAATGTAGACTACTAGCCTGGCTGACAGATGGTATGTTTCCTTCAATATTTTGTAGCTTTGTTCTTGGACAGCTTGCTTCCTGACAGGATGCAGTAGGAAGCACAAATGGGATGTGCTGATCTTTTGCAAAAAAGGTTTAGTTTGATCAGAATGTAGAACACTAAACAAGATAATTAGAAAATTTCTTCAGAAATTCAAAGTCATCAGAAACAACAAAAACATACCAGTCAGGAGACAGTTCCAGGTAATAAGGACAAAATTTAGAAACTTTAATTGGAACATGGGGAAATATCAGTACCACAACACACACAATTCTTAACCTCGCTCACATATGTATAATATAGAGGCATATGTTAAATATGTCTAATAGCTATATCCATACACATATAAGCATGTAGATATGACAGTTTTTAAACAATGGGAAAATTTATACCTTGAGCATATATGAGGTAATGTTATTGAAATAATGGTAATGTACTTAAATTTGATCATTGATTATGGTTGTATAGGACAATGCCCTTAATATCAGGAAATACATGCTGAAGTGTTTAGCAGTGAAGCAGGCTTTTTGTCTGCATTTAATAAAGTGATATGAGTGTATGTGTCAGCCCAGACAGAGAAAAGGAAAAAAAAATGACTGTTAATTGCTGTATTTAGAGGAACAGAATAGAGATGTTTGTTGTATGAGTCTTTCCAATTTTCTGTTGGTTTGAAAATTTTCAAGGTAAATAATTGTGGGGGAGAGGGGTCAGAAATGATTATAAAACACAGGAAGTTGCGAAGAGCTGAGTCCTGGACTAAGTATTGGCTCTCAATGGGTCTCTCCCTTGCAGAGGGTGTGACAGTGACCAGTGCCACTTACTGGTACAAGAAAACGTTAGTCACTGGTGTAGGGTACAAACCTATGTAAAGGTCCCTTCCTGCCACCCAGGATTTGCCCTCCTTAGAAGAATCAGCATTCTAACCTGGGAATCTGGTAAGTTGGAGGCTATCTTACATGTTTTACAGCTTCTGAATGAGATGTCCTGATTTCATATTGAAAAGTAAAAGACAAACAGAGGGTATGAGAAATTTATTTTCAGGAAAAAAAACTCCAAATGAGACTGGAGTAATTTGAAAGCTGCCAGTTCCATCTAGGAGGCCTTTCCTGGTGGTTCAGGGATGAAGAAGCTGCTTGCAATGCCAGGAAACATGGGTTCAATCCCTGGGTCGGGAAGGTCCCCTGGAGGAGGGCGAGGCAACCCACTCTACTATTCTTGCTGAATCAGATGCAACTGAAGTGACTGAGCAGCAGCAATTCCATCTAGGTATGTTAGATCTCTCTCTGTGGGTCCTAAACACAGGCCTCTAGGATGGAACTTTTGCTGAAGTATAGCAGTGAACAGCAGACTCTCAGGATCCTTCTCTGGAAAAAATTCTATCATAGTGTCCTTGGGTCCCCTGTCAGGTGAATATGTATGAGACTGCTGCTCTGCTTGCAGATGCCCAACCTGGGGTGGTGGTGGTGGGGGGTACTTTTTGCTTGAGTACTTTGGTTCCCAGACAGTTGGACACAATGAATATTTCCATGTAATATTCAGTTCAGTTCAGTTGCTCAGTTGTGTCCAGCTCTTTGCGACCCCACGAACTGGAGCACGCCAGGCCTCCCTGTCAATCACCAACTCCCAGAGCTTACCCAAACTCATGTCCATTGAGTCAGTGATGCCATCCAACCATCTCATCCTCTGTCATCCCCTTCTCCTCCTGCCCTCAATCTTTCCCAGCATCAGGGTCTTTTCAAATAAGTCAGCTCTTCACATCAACTGGCCAAAGTATTGGAGTTTCAGCTTCATCAGTCCTTCCAGTGAACACCCAGAACTGATCTCCTTTAGGATGGACTGGTTGGATCTCCTTGAAGTCCAAGGGACTCTCAAGAGTCTTCTCTAACACCACAGTTCAAAAGCATCAATTCTTCGGCACTCAGCCTTGCTTATAGTCCAACTCACATGTAATATTAGGTGCTCAATAACGTGTAATTTTGGAATGAAGTATGCATTCAGCCTTGGTTTCTATTACTCTGGGGTATAAATGTAGTGGGCACATTAACGTTTGAGTTCTCCGCTTTAGGCTAAAGAAAAAAAAGTTTTATAATTTTGATTTGTACAAAAAGATGATAACCAACAGAATGCATATAAAATAAGCTTTATTTTAGGATCTTTATAATCCCCCAACCTCCCAGGAAAAGGGACATGTGCCGAAGAGCTGATGAATGGTCTGCAGTGACATTATTCTGACATGTTCTTCATCCAAGTCCTTGCCATTTTCTTCTAGCTGCTGCTGACTCTAGTTATCCACAGGTGGGAGATGGGAGGGAAAAGGGTTAGATTTTTCTCAAGATTATCTGTGAATATAGGCATTGGTGTCCCTTGGGCAGTTATATTGGTAGGCTAAAGGGCTGAGACTTCTGCAAACTGGAGTAAAAATCTAAAGTAATGTGAAATCTTGCTCTTCCTCTCAGATTTGGATTTTGCTTGTTTCGTTGTTTTTTTCATCAATTGGGGACTATGTTCTATTGAAATAAGATAAAAATTTTCACACAGTTCCAGCATTCGTTGTCACCTGAAACAGAAAACAAAACAACAACAACAAAAAAGTGAGGATTTTCTGTCAGATTCTGCTGATACTTAACTGAGGTCGCAGTGAGAGCTAAGAGAGGAAAGATGCCATGTGCCACCTGAATGTATTACGAGGATAAACTGTGGCAGTCAGCTACAATCTGGAAAGAGAAAGCTGTGCTAGTAGATGAGAGGAAAGTCCTCTGAAATATACCATCTGCCCTGTGGTGTGGAACATAGGACTCTACCACCCCAAAACATTGATGGCCCTGCTCAAAACTGCTGCGTGTGGTTTAGCCAGATCCCTAACCCCCCCACCCCCACTACCTCCACCTCCCCACCCCCCACCCCCCCTCACCCCGCTCAGCATCAGTTTACTCTCCATTCTACTCTTGTGGAGAAAAAAGGAAGACCTTTCACGCCTCTCAGGAGAGAGGTGCCTAGCTTCAAGCATGCACATTCAGAAACAGTCTGTTCTAGGACTTTCCTGCTGGCGCAATAGATAAGAATCCGCCTGCCAGTGCACAGGACGTGGGTTCCATCCCCGGTCTGGGATCCATATGCCAGGAAGCAACTGCCCCGTGCACCACAGCTACTGAGCCCATACTCTAGAGCCCTCAAGCTGCAACTACTGAAGCCTGCACACACTAGGGCCCTCGAGCCACAACTATTGAGCCGCTATGCTGCAACTCCTGGGGCCCATGTGCCCTAGAGTCAGCAAGCCACAACTACTGAGCCTGGGTGCTGCAGCTGTTGATGCCTGTGCTCTGCAACAAGAGAAGCCACTGCAACGAAAAGCCCGGGCACCACAATCAGAGAAAGCCCGCATGTAGCAGTGCAGACACAGCACAGCCGTAGACAAATAAATAAATAAAGTAGTGTGTACATGTCAAAAAAACAAAAAAGGCAGTCTGTTCTAGGAAAGAAAGGCTGTTTAAATGGGAATCTGGCTCCTAAATCCATGTCCTATCCCTTTTAAATAGAAAGGTGGTGCTATTGTGAAACCAGGAGGGTCCTCAGACACTATCAGTGCCTTGTGACTTATAATAAGAAATACACACTTGGTCTTCATCCCTGTTTCTGACATAGAACTCTGAAAATCCTTGTAATTTCCTAAGCAATGGAGGGATAAAGGTACTTGTGTTTATATTAACAAAGCAACTTTTGGAAGCAAGTACTGGGGGGGCTTCTTGCCAAGAAGGTCCATCTCGTGATGAGAGGGTTGGAACTTCCGGTCCCAGCCCCTGAACTATGGACGGGGAAAGCGGCTGGAGATTGAGTTCAATCACTATGGCCAGTGGTTTCATCAGTCAGGCCAGTGTAATGAGTTTCCATAAAGTTCAAAGGTTTTCAGGATTATGAGAGCCTCTGGGTTGGTGACCACACGGAGGTACTAGGAGAGTACTAGGTACTAGGCTTTCTCTGAGAAGGCATGGAGGCTCCACACTTTCCCCCATGCCCTGCCCTGTGCACCTCTTCCATCTGCTGTTCCTGAGTTATATCCTTTTATAATAAACCGATAGTGTAGTAAGTACAATGTTTCTCTGAGTTCTGTAGGAACAACTCTAGGAAATTAATTGAACCTGAGGAGGGGGTGGTGCTATCCTGCTTTCTAGCCAATCAGGCAGGAGTTCAGGTAACAATCTGGGCTTTCAACTGCCCTCAGAAATGGATAGGGTGTGGAGGTGTGGGGTAATCTTGTATGACTGAACATTTAACCTTAACCTGTGGAATGGGAAATCTCCCTTACCATGTCAGAACTGGTTCTAGAATCTTAATATATTCAAGGATACTTCCTTTGCCCCTGAGGAAACAGTAGGTCAAGAGGTTAAGTAGCAACTAAACTACATGACCTGTAAGTTGAGAAACCTAAGACTGGAATTCAGGCTTAAATAATAGGGTGAATTTTGTAACTAAATGGTGGGTTTCCTAGAGCCATTCCTGGAGCCTGGAGTCTGGGGACCTGTAGAGGGAGCATCTTTCTAGATAGAGAAAACTGTGAGAATTATGGATTGTGTAATAGTGTTGTTCTCCACGTCTTTTGTTTTGATAGCCAGATGTGGCAAGAGAAGAGAGTGATCTGAGAGTGGTCTTTCCCTGTGGGTTTTGACTGCTTATCTCTGGAATATGACTCAGGTGAGGTGGAAGGCTCTGATTTTCTCCCCTGATATCTGTGTTTTCATTGTACAACTGGGCAGTGGATTCCAAGATCTGCCCGTAGAAGTGAGAAGTGCATCCTGTTCCAGGAAATAATTACCATTGAGTCGAGTTACACACATTTGCTTCCAAGGATGCTCTCTGCAGTTCCTTATCCTGTGCTTCCGCCTCAGCCCAGAACAAAACCAGGACTCAAGGGTGGGGACTTCAGTGTGATGGGGCAGAAGCTTAACTTTCACCCCCTGATAGTCTGTACTAAGATGGAAACTTATGGGGAGAGAAGCCATCTGAGGGGGGATGGACACTGGTGCTTAAACTCAGGAGCCATGAGTTCATGAGGAACCTGCCTTGTCTCCTGCATTACTGAGGAACCATGATAAGTGGACCCCAAATATGGGCAAGACTGATGATATTCTCGGAAAGCTAGAAAAGCCTAATGGGCACCATTCAGAAACTGTAATTAGCTAGAAGATTTCAGGAAAGCTAAGATGCTTCATCTTAAATAATGAAGTTTATTTGTGCTGAAACGTGGCAGAAGAATTTCTCATGATCCCTTCACTCTCTGCACTCTGGTTTGCCCGGGTTTCCTCAGTTTGCATATGCCATTGGGGGCCAGAGAAAGGGAGGTGAGGTGTGGACCAGGGAGAATGCAAATGAACAGACACACCAGTGACATAAAACTTGGTCCCAGAACTGAATTCAGCCTAATCACCTCAGAGATCATCTCAATCAGTCTAGACAGAGATGGTGCACAGGTAGAAGCTACCAGAGCTTCATTATTCAGTCTTCTGGTTGTTAGGGGTTATTCTCTCGGTATTGGGAATACTCACTGGCTCAGTCTACATCAGAGCTGGTCCTGCACATCACACACAGAGGCAATGCTGCTGGGAGGCTGGTGGGAGTCATGGCGACTGGAATGTGTCAGATACTTTTCATCTAGTGAGTCCTCCCGGACTTCATTCACTTCTTCCTCCTGGAGCCCCATGTTGAGCCTGAGTAAGGGATGGAGAAGGAGGCAGACAAGACAGGAGGTGAAAATAAGGCAACCAGCATCAACCTGGCAGCTGGTGCTCATCTGAAGCTCATGGAAGAGACACCAGAAACCAAAAGGCCTATCCTCTCAGAGAGGAAAAAACATAACAATCTGCTTCTAACTGGGATTTCAGTGTGCATAGAATAGGGGTAGGAGAGAGAGCAGCCTGTGTTCAGTGCACTGACCTCTAAATGCGGATGAGGAAGGAGACTCAACGACTTCTCTAAAACATACTCTGACACACAGGACACTCCTATAATACAGACATTAAAATGCTATGGACAAATTTTATTCAAGAGTATGTGAAGGAGTCCATTGAGTACTGGCTCCTGAGGGAATGTAACTTCCTAGGACTCTTGCAGCTTTTAGATCTCTCTCTCCGTATATATATATACACACACACACATATATATGAATGTATATTTATATATATGACATTATTGGCTTTATTTTTCAAGATATTTCTGGCTAGGAAACATTGGCCAACATATCTCAGGGCAACTGGGCAGAAACAGGCATTTCACTTCAGTTTTTAATCATACAGGTTTTCAGAAAATAGAGACCAGGTTTCTCTGGCTGGTTTACCTTTAGTTCAGAATGACTCCAGTTAACTGAACTTGAAGAATTACTAAGAAATGGCAACTAATACAAGAACTTCAATGAGAACAGATAACATGGGTTAAAGACACATCATTGTATGATGAATGAATGAAATAGGAACAATCAGCAGCTTCTGGTTTCTCCTGGATCTGGGACCTTTGGCCTCTGGGTCTCTTGCTTCAGGACTCCTCTCTAGGTTTCACCACTCCATTACCAGCCCTTTCATCACTCAGAGTTACCTGGCTGCCAGTGACTCCAGTCCCTCTTCATCCTTCCTATCATGGCGATTTTCTGTGAACCAAAAATAGACAGCTAGTGGGAAATTGAGCAGGTCCCATCTCATGCTTACAAATACAAGGGCCTATCTGACCAGAGATACAATACTCTATATGTTTGTTCAGAATGCTCTGGGAGAATTATTCCAGGAGGGCTAAAGTTGCATCTTTAGAGGAGCAGCCTGGCAGGCTTTCCTGAGCAATGGTGAACAATATATTGCTGGTTGGCTGAATCGTCACCAGGATGTCTGCTATTGAGTCAAGGCAAAAAGTTCACAATGTCCTGTTCTCCAGTACAGAGGATACTTGGCTGGCTGTCTTCTGCACGCCTTCAGCTCCAACCTTCATTTCTCCTGCAAACTTGGT
Source organism: Budorcas taxicolor (assembly GCF_023091745.1). Lineage (NCBI taxonomy): Eukaryota > Metazoa > Chordata > Mammalia > Artiodactyla > Bovidae > Budorcas > Budorcas taxicolor. The sequence continues at coordinate 21,303,376 of NC_068912.1, forward strand.
TGATGGACCATGGCTGTGAGTCCCAGTACTGCTCTCACACAGATACTCCAGCAACCACAGAGGAGCAAATACAACAGGAGAAACCCCCTGTTCTATCTAGATGACTGGACGGGGGGACCTCTGCTGATGAGTGTCAAGAGACTCTTCCCCATTTCTCTTTTTTCCTCTCCTGACCCTGCCCAGAGACCAGCCCATTTGCGGAACTTTGTTGTTGAGGCAGCTGAGCAGCGATGTTAACCACAAATGAGAACCTACCGCTCTAGTCCAAAAGGGACTAATTGTCTGAAACATGTGAAGAGTGTCCCCTCCTTTTTTTTCTGTCTCAATTTTCTTGCCTCTTTTATCTTAGAGTAGCCCCCTGCAGTTCTGCAGGACAGTGTGACAGGAGAAATGACTGGGAGAACCCAATTTTTCTGAACAGAGGAATGTGGGAGAGGCCCCTTGGGAACTGGAAAGTAGAAAAGAAATGCCAGAGAGGGGAGAGGCTGGGAAACGATCTACGGACTGTCAAAAATATTAGGGTTCATCCCCAAACTCAGCCTGTGTGGAACAGAGACAAGGAATCATGGCAAAGGATTAGAGAACTGAATTATCATATAAACCATCAGCTAGTCCAGACTAAACCTAGTGGCATACTTGCTGAACTGACCCAAACAACACATTAAAGCCCCTGAACACTAAACTGATGTTGGAACTGCTACCCATAAAACATAACACAGAACTTGTAGTCTAAACCTAGAAGTGGTTGATTGCCTGCTAAGAAATAATCCAGAGGGCTTTAATAGGACCCACTGTCTCACAATATAATATTCAAAATGTCCAGAGCACAACCCCAAAGGACATAACATAAAAAATATGTATATAATCATTTGTTCATATTTTAGATGAACAAAAAGGCATTTGACAAAACAACATCAATTCAAAATAGAATTCTTAGCAAATAAGGAACTTCCTTAAATAAGTTGGGAGTTTTATTTAGCTGGACCACGGCCTGCTCATATTTGTGTTAGGAGACAAAATTTCTGCTCTATTGTCAGCAGTCACCATCATAAAACAATAAAAAAAGGTTTGCTTGTTCATGGAAATATGAATAAATAAAACAAAGACTAGCTCAACCTGATGAAAGACATTATGATCATTAATTAGAACACCCAACAGTATTAAAAATGTCAATTCTCCTTAAACTTTTCACAGATTTAATGCAATGCCACTCAAAATCCCAATAGGATTTTTTTCTAGATAATGACAAACTGACTGTAAAATCTATATGGAAAGGCCAAGAACCCTGTTTTAGGCAGAGTTCTTAGATAAAACTAGACAATGATGATCCAATAAGTTGGACTTCAACAATATCAAGAAATTCTTCACTCTGAAAGAAAGTTAAGGGAATGAAAGGATAAGCCACAAACTGGGAGAAAATACTAGCAAGTCAAATATCCAATAAAGGACTTGTATCCAGAAATATAAAGAACTCTCAACTCAATAATATGAAAAACTACTTTAAAATGAACAATATAGTTGACACTCAGTTTTCCAAAGATACATGGATGATCAGTAGACATATGAAAAGATCTTAAAAATCATTAGTCAATAGGAAAATGCAAATTAAAAATCACAATAATAAGCAACCACACACCTATTAAAAGACAAAAAGCCCAGAAACAACAAGCTGATAATGTCAAGAGCTGGTATTGGGAACAAATACAATTTAACTCATTGCTCAGGGGAATGTGAAATGGTTTTGTCACACTGGAAAACAGTTTGGTAGTTTCTTATAAGTTAAATGTACAATCTTATAATGTATACTTTAAGGATACGTACACTCTCTTAAAGCTTCCCTTGGGGCTCAGATAGTAAACAATCCACCTGCAATACAGGACATGGGTTCGATCCCTGAGTTGGGAAGATCCCCTGCAGAAGGAAATGGCAACCCACTCCAGTATTCTTGCCTAGAGAATTCTGTTGGGAGCCAGCGTCAGGAACTCCGCCCATGGCAAAGGTCATGAGGAAGGAAGCTTGGCATACGCAAAGGCGTGATCAAGCCTCAGGAAACCCCTGTTCCTGAGCATCTACCCCCAAAACCAGAGTACTTTACGGGGAGCTCTCCCCCATAACCATTTCTCTCAGAGAAGGAGTTAACTTGCAGCTCCAGTTAATAAAAATTCCTGGGCATGACAAGAGTGTTTCAACTTATGAACTTTGAAGGTTCTCTGGCCTGCCTGATCAGGCTCGTCCGGCCGCATGTGATTGTTTACAGCCTCCCAACTGTGAGAGGCACAGGATGTTTTAAAACTTTCTAAATACAGACTCTTTTGAGAAGTTAGAAAATCATTAGTATAGTATTAGTAGGTTGATTAGGAATTATATTGGTGAAGGGTTTTTTCACTTGTCCTGCCAATAATTACTGCTAATTCCCTGCCCTGGGTGTGACAAGGATGTCTCAGGTCAAACCTCTCTGCTGACAGACTAGCTTGTGCGACAACCTCTCAACCATAAACAGCACAGAGAGTTTGGAGTATTAGCATAGGGCTTTTTTCATTGATGAGTCAATGATTGCCATCAGGCCTCCATATCCTTAGGCACCTGGGAATATATTAATCAATGTATTTGGAATACAGAAAAGGAAATATAGTAGTTTTTGATGTTAGCAATACTAGACTTTTTGAGTTAATGAATTTTCTCTTTTATTATAGACCACTGTACTTTGTTATAAATCACTGTGTCCTTGCTATGCAAAAATGTAACTTTATCACTATCTTAAGACAAAATAGATCTTAAGAGGAACATTGGTGAAGGGTTTACATTTGTTGAGCCAATATTTGCTGCTAAATCTCCATATTCCTGCCCTTATAATGAATATAACTAGCATATAGGAAAAATAAGTATTAACCTTTCAGATTAATCATGTTAAACCTTAGGTTAAGTAAATTCCTTTCTTGATTGTAACTCATTACACCCTCACTCTATAGGAATGCAACTTTATTTGGAGGGTGGCGCCTGATTTAAGAAAAAATCACCCCTGGAAAAATAAGTTTTCTGGTTAACTGACCGGTATCAGAAAGGGCCATAAAATGTCAGCAGACCTCATGGCCAAAAGATGATGAAACTCATAAGACCTTTGTATAATTTTATATGAAGCACCTGATTGTGACAAGGGTCAGGTCTGCTGACCCCCACATGACTCTGTATTCATCCCTATGTATAACAAAAAGGTACATAAACAAACCTAAAAAATAAAGAAATTGGATCAGTTTCTGGAAAGACTGATTCCCCCGTGTCATTTCTTTCTCGCTCCCCGTTTTCCTGGTTGAATTCCCATCTGAAATGTGGGTACTCACCAAGCCTGCTAATTCTGCCTGGGCTTCTGAGATCGGACCAGGGAGGCCTCAGTGCCTCCTCTCCTTTGGGAGAATGGAAAGACGCCTGTGGCCTACGTAGGTGGTGATTGGTATTCCATGTAAACCAGTTGTTCAGCCTCTTTTCTCCACTAATTCTCCTACTACACTATCTGTTTCTAATCTCCCTCTATATCTGTAATTAAATAAGCTTTTTCCAGGACGCCGACTCCGTCCCCACCTTCGAATCACCCTGGATCCACCGGGGCTGGACCCCGGCAGAATTCCATGGACAGAGGAACCTGGCAGGCTATACAGTCCATGGACTCACAAAGAGCCAGATATGACTGAATGACTAACACACACACACAAATGTACACTCACCATATGACTCAGCAATCCTACTCTAAGATATTTATCCAAGCAAAGTGAAGTGAAAATGTATTTTCACACACAAATCTGCATGTGAATCTTAACTACGAATCATAATCACCCCAAACTGAAAACAATCCAAATGTCCTTCAGTGGATGACTGGATAAACAAAAGTGGTACACCTCTATCATGAAATAGCGCTCATCAATAAAAAGGAACAAACTACTGATACATTCTGGAGATAAAAAAAAAATCTAAAGGGACACAAAACAGATCCAGCGGTTGCAGGGACTTGATTTGGAGGAAACGGTTGACTACAAAGAGGTACAAGGGAACTTTTACAAGTGATGGGGCTGTTCTGCATCTGGATTGTGGTGGTACTTTTCTGTAACACTGTATACATTTTTCAAAACTCATAGAACTGATTCTACAGTGGGTCAGTTTACTGCATATCAAGTATCTTAAAAACCAAAAATGATTGGATGGCTGCTGCCTCCTGCTCCAAAAGCCTGTGATGATGAAAACAGTTTTAACTTGTCATGGTCCCCAGAATACAGGGTGAGAAGCAGGTATACTGTAAGCACCTGACAGTCATCTTCTTTTAAAATTGTAACCCAAGTGCTGATATTAGGCTATTGATTCTGAAAGCATTCACTTCACAGACAGCTATCTCGAAGGAACACGTGGGCAGCTACAGGGCCAGATGAAGAGGCAAGGTGCTCCACGTCTGAAGTTTCTCTTGTTTTAGAGATCCTTGGCTGATTTAGATCATTGATGTCTGACCCTTGTTTTTCTTTCCTGCACTTTAATCACCGATAAAGAGTGAACCTATGAAATCCTAGGCACCCCACCCTCAACCCAAATTAGGCAGAACCACAGTCCTATGCTGTCTCCCTCTTTTTACAGGTAAGGGGACCCTAACCTCACTGGGTAGCCCTGGGTGAGCCGTGTACCCTCCGGGAAATATGAATGATATACCTCATGTTTAAGTTCCCTGATGGTTGTAGCTGAGGTATATCTTGCAATCATAAGAACCACAAGGGCCAGTCCAGTGACAACATTGGCTCCTTTTTGGAATATGTCTGTGGAGGCTCACCTTGGGCCCAGAGTTGGACTCCCAGGTATTTCTAGCTGATAGCTTCACTCTGGAGTGGGTTGCCACTTCCTTCTCCAGGGGTTCCTCCTGACCCAGGGATCGAACCCACGTCTGTATCTCCTGCATTGGCAGGCAGATTCTTTACCAGCTGAGCCACCAGGGAAGCTGTCCTGTAGCTGAGAACACCACAGAACTGCAGGACACCTGGCTGCAACGTCACTGTGGGAGTTGTGAAGGTGTGGAGTCTCATGTGAGGCTAGGACCTCTGAAGGAGCTAAGTGTTCTCAGAGCCTATAAGATAACTTACCAGTGGAGAGTTTGCTGGCAAGTCTCTCTGCCAGCTGGCTTCCTTGGGCCAGGAGCTCACAGAATCTCTGTCTCTGGTAGTAGGTCATGTCAGTGCCCTTGAGGAAACTCTCAAAAGTCTTGATTGTGTTCTTTGCATGCTGTGTGAATAGATGACAGACACCTTTCCCTTCCTGTATCTTCTGTCGTAAGCAGGTCAGTTCTCGGGCCTGAGCCTCAATCAGGTAATCATCTCTCCTAAAGTGGCAAAGAAAAGTAAAATGTAAAAGTGAATGTCGTGAATGATAAAGTTATGGAAATTTCAGCAGAGGTGTGTCTTTGATTACTTGTAAGGAATTTCCCAAGTTGAATACTTGCACAGGTTGTGTGACTTGCCTGTAACAGAAGGAATGAGGAAATAGTATTGGATTTGTTTCTTTCTTTTTCATTAACCTCACTTAAAAAAAAAAAAAAGCCCCTTCAGTTCCTCACTTCAGTCCACATCTATTTTAATGTCATATGCATCATCAAGCATTATACAGAAAGCGTGGCCAATTGGGGGTGGGGAAGCCAGGTACAGAAGTGTTGGACAGGTGCATCTGGTATTAACTGAAAGGATGGAAAGAGAAATCAGTGAGAGGGTCAAGATTAAGAGCATTCCTCTGAATGACATGAAGATAAGCTATTATAACAGGTAAGGAGGCACTCAAGAGTAATTAAAATTCTGAGTAACAATTACATGACTCTGTCCGGGATTTCACAGTTTTCTAATTTTGTACAAATATTTTTTATAGATTCCCAACTAGAATGTGAGCTCTGTGAGGCTAGAGACAGTCCATATGACCCAGCGTACAGTACATAGTGGAGCATACACACCTGAGTAGGCAATCAGTTAATTCTTAAAACCACATAATCCTAATGCTAGACTAGATATTAATGGTCATCTACCCCATCCAATGCTTAAATCTCCTCAATACTAGGTAATCATCCACAGATTGTCTTTCAAAACTCTATTCCTTAGAGTTCCTATAAAGTGTCAGAAGAGTAGAAGGCAGAGATCAGGGAGAAACAAGGTCTCCAGACCTAGGCCTCCTCAGTCAAGCATCTCTCCTTTAGTGGCTCTTACACATCTGAGCTTCTCAGATTTCATTAACCAAGGTTGAGAAGATGTCTTCAATGCCATAATCTACCCTATCTATCAAAGTCTCTAACGACAGGCAATACTGGGCCTTGCAAATTAATAATTCATTTTCCAGGCAACGACTGCTCAATTACCTGTCTACCCAAAGGCCCTACCAGCTAACACTCCACATAGTCTGATACTTTTACTTATTTATTTCTTTTGATACTTTTAGAAATAAATAAATCAATCAAAGGTGGGGAAGAGAAACATTATTATCATAAAAGGCACTGGGGAACATTAGAAATTAGGAGTGTCCCTTCCCAGCCATGGCTAAGCCCCAGCCTTAAGGGCAGAGGTCGTCCTGGTCCCCAGGCTGCCACCTGCCAGGGACCTAGTCTTACAGAGGCCCAGGCCTGAGGCAGCATAACCTGGGGCAGCCGTCATCAAGAAACCCCTCTCAAGAGCCAGGGCTCTTTTGCCACCATGGATTCCTCCAGTCAGGACTGTATAACTAAAACAGTTACAGGTTTTTTTTAGCTCACTTCCCAAACGTGACTTGCAGTTTTGTGTCAGCACTTTGTTCTCATGTAGGCTCTATAATAAAAACCAAATCTAATATTTTTAAAAAGATGATAAGTACTAGGCCTATAAAAAGCAAGAACAGGTATAATAATTGCAGCTAATATTGTTGAAAACTCCACATGTGCGTGAGATGGTTCTAACCGCTGGTCATCATGCATTTAATCTCCATAACCCTCTGAGGCAGACACTGTCAGTATTTTTATTTCACAGATGAGGTCGCTGAGACTCATGGAAAGTTGAGTTCATTTGCCCATTGCTAATTCACAAGCCACATTGCCAGAATTCCAATACGAGCATGTGGGCTCATTTTATTCATATATTACTTCAGGGAGAATCCAGAGACTTAACTAGTCATCCATTTGTTCCCATAGTCCCACAGGCTGTCTTTGTCTAGCTCTGTGCCTGCGTGTACATTTCTGCCCTTCTGTCTTCTCTTTATTCTACTGCCTGGGGCTTCCCCACTTGACACACTTCCCACACAGCTTCCTCCTCACCCAAGCCGTGGAGCCAGTCTTCTCTTCTCTGCCAGCTCCCCTTCCTCAAAGGGCACTTTCTCCTCCAGCACAGATTCAATGAGGTCCTTGTACTCTTCACACTCTGGGGAAACAGAGACACTGTGTCAGGGGAAGCTGGCCCTGCTGCTGTGGTCCAGCCTTCAAGGGATGAGCAGGGGCCACCCCAGGACAGATATCACCTGGGTACCAGGCTCCACGCAGGGAATCCCACATTTGATTCCTCAGCCTCACAGCTACTAGCATTTGATTCCCCCCAGATTAGAGCTGGGGAGAGAGAACCTCATAGAGGGTAAAATAACTCGATGATTCAACCAGAACGAAGCAAAGTCAGAATTCACATACTCTGAGTTGTGACTCCAAATCTTGGGCCACTTTACCAAGCCTTGCAGCCTCATAAGGAAAATATGAACCTGGACACACAGTAGGAATTCCTTGTAGGGCTGACAGTCCTCCCATGTTGAAAGTTTCAATAATCCCTCAATATTTCCAAGATTTTAAAGTTTATCTAGATACAACTGTGTAAAAATGCACACGAAGGGGAAAAACCCTGAAAGACATGCTCAATGCTAACAGGTGCTGCGTTAGGTTGGCAGGAGAACTAACACACAGTATTTGCCAGGGAAATGGCAACCCACTCCAGTGTTCTTGTCTGGAGAATCCCAGGGACAGAGGAGCCTGGTGGGCTCCCATCTATGGGGTCACACAGAATTGGACATGACTGAAGTGACTTAGCAGCAGCAGCCAAGGTCTTGTTCTAATAGATTTTCAAGAATTATCAACTTGAAATCATCACCTCTCTCCAAGGAGGTAGAGACTATTCCTGTTACCATTACAGATGAGGAAACTGAGGCATGGAGAAGATGAACAACTTGGGTTTGAACCCAGCAAGTCTGGCTCCAGGGCACACACTCTTAATTACTACACTGTGTTACCTATACACGAAGATGTTGGGTGACATCTTTCTTCTTCTCCAGTTTTAAAAAAAGCTGTATTATGATTATAATAAATGATGTAAACAAACAAACCCTTACATTCCAATACCTGAAAGCTCTTTTCACTTCTTTGATAACTAGGCTTTAATTTTTACTTTTTGATCCATGTCAATTGCCGGGAGCCAGCATGAGGAACTCCGCCCTTGGCAAAGGTCATGAGGAAGGAGGCTTGGCATACGCAAAGGCAGGATCGAGCCTCAGGAAACCCCCTGTTCCCGAGCATCTACCCCCAAAACCAGAGTCTGTTTTATGCTCTCACCTATACCTCTGACTTTACGGGGGGCTCTCCCCCATCACCATTTCTCTCGGAGAAGGAGTTAACTTGCAGCTCCAGTTAATAAAATTCCTGGGCGTGAGAAGAGTGTTTCAACCTACAAACTCCTCTGAAGGTTCTCTAGCCTGCCTGAGCGGGTTCGTCTGGCCACATGTGATTGTTTACAGCCTCCCAACCGTGAGAGGCATGAGATGCTTTAAACTTTCTATATACAGACTCTTTTGAAAAGTTATAAAATTATTAGTATAGTATAGTGGGTTGATTAGGAATTATATTGGTGAAGGTTTTTAATTTATTGTGCCAATAATTACTGCTAATTCCCTGCCCTGGGTGTGACAAGGGTGTCTCAGGTCAAACCTCTCTGCTGACAGACTAGCTTGTGTGACAACCTCTCAACCATAAACAGCACAGAGAGTTTGGAGTATTTTGAAAGTCTTAATTAGCATAGGGCTTTTCTCATTGTTGAGTCAATGATTGCCGCCAGGCCTCCATATCCTTAGGCACCTGGGAATATATTAATCAATATATTTGGAATATAGAAAGGGAAATATAGTAGTTTTTGATGTTAGCAATACTAGGCTTTTTGAGTTAATGCATTTTCTCTTTTGTTATAGATCACTGTACTTTGTTATAAATCACTGTGTCCTTGCTATGTAAAAATGTAACTTTACCACTATCTTAAGACTAAATGAATCTTAAGGGGAATACTGGTGAAGGGTTTTCATTTGTTGGGCTGATGTTTGCTGCTAAATCTCCATATTCCCTGAGCTTATAATGAATATAACTAGCACATAGGAGAAATAAGTATTAACCTTTAAGCATATAGGAGAAGTAAGTATTAACCTTTAAGATTAATCATGTTAACCTTAGGTTGAATAAATTCCTTTCTTAGTTGTAACCCACTACACCCTCACCCTATAGGAATACAACTTTATCTGGTACCTTCAGAGGGTGGCGCCTGGTTTAAGAAAAAACACCCTTGGAAAAAATAAGTTTTTTGGTTATCGGAAAGAAAGGATCATAAAATGTCAGCAGGTCTCATGGCCAGAAGATGATGTAAAACCCCTAAGACCCTTTTTTATACATTTACGTGAAGCACCTGATTTTGATAAAGGTCAGGACTGCTGACCCCGCCTGACTCTGTATTCATCCCTATGTATAACAAAAGGTATATAAGCAAACCTAAAAAATAAAGAAATCAGATCAGTTTCTGGAAAGACTGATTCCCCCGTGTCATTCTTTCTTTCCCCTCCTGGCTGAATTCCCATCTGGAATGTGGGTACTCAGCAAGCCTGCTAATTTTGCCTGGGCTTTTAAGATTGGACCGGGGAGGCCTCAGTGCCTCCCTCTCCTTCGGGAGAATGGAAAGATGCCTGTGGCCTACGTAGGTGGTGATTGGTATTCCACGTAAACGAAGTTATTCAGCCTCTTTTCTCCACTAATTTTCCTACTACACTATCCGTTTCTAATCTCTCTGTATATCTGTAATTAAATAAGTTTTTTCCTAGGACACCTAATCTGTCTCCCCTTCGAATTATTCTGGATCCACCGGGACCGGACCTCGGCAGTCAATAAGTTGGATAGCAAATTTTACCTCCCATTGGTTTATTGAAAACTAATGGTAGAAATTTGAAAGCAAACTCAACTTCTGCATCCATAAGCATTCTCCCCTTTTATTCCTGTCCCCCTCAGTCCTCATTCCCATGTTCCTCAGTCACTACAGCTCCACCTCTCCTCTTGCTGTGTGCTATTGATGTTCTCATTTCCAGATCTCTGTGGTTCAGTTGGGAATAGACAGCTTTAAGGACCTTTAAGGTAGGCAGGGTATCCTGTCACTTCTTTCTTCCCTAGTGCAGCTAGCACAGTGCTTTGCAAATGGGTGCTCACAAAAAGTTTGAATTAAATCCTGAGATGTTTCAGCCAACAAGGATATTATATGTTTACAGAATCTAATATATATTCCTGAGACAGAAAAAAAGTCTACTGCCTGAATGAGATCTTAGCCTCTATTTCTCCCTATACTGTCACTGCAAACTTAACCCCTTTGTTCGTCAGTGTCTCCATCCTCTGAGAAGTGAGAGTTAACTACCTGCTTCCATCTTTCTAGGAGTGTAGTAAGGATGCAATTTATTTTGATGAAGGAGGGAAAAGAATACAGTTTGAGGTTGTTTTGTTTCTTAGAGGAAAGACAATCATTTATCACTATGGTGACTGTGACCCCAAGGACTTACTGTATTTCTGCAGCTGGTTGGCCAGGGAGTAAACAGTAGCTTGGGACATGAGCAGTTTCTCTGTGAGGTCTCGAAATTTCTGTTTGCTTTTTTCCAGCTGGGAGTGCAAGTACTGGTTGGTTTCCAAAATGCCCATTTCTGTCCTCAAACCAGAGAAAATGGTGTGAGATACTGCCATGCTGAAGCTTAGGGTGGAAGAAGCAGAGCCAGAACCTGGGGAAAAGAAACCCAAAGAGACAAGAAATTAGAGACAAGTGAATGGATTGTGGTCATGAATGTACAGCCTGGTAAATTACTAAAATCATTAAAGTATACAATTATAATGAGTGGGTGACTATTACAGTATGTAACTTTTGCTTTAATAAGATTTCATTCAGTGGAAGAAAATGTATCAGACATGTTTTTAAAATGAAGATGCAATTTATTACTTACTTTGGGGCCTACTTTGCCAGCATTCCTCAACTCTAAGAATCCTTAACTGTAAAAATGAGGCACAAGAAGCCAAAGCTCAGAGGTCAGGCTCTGACGAGAGTGCCAGAGAGAGGACCCAGCATGCCAGGTAACCATGCAGAGTTGCAATAACAGAACTGGAAGGTGGGGGGTGTCATGGAATCTTGGGAGCTCCTGTATTCTAGTTGACTAGGCCAAACTGATACTCAAGGCCACCTGGTCTATTCTGAAGGTCGCCACTGATGGGGACATTCCCTCAATGGCCAGTATTTGTGTACCCTTCACTTTCACTTTTCACTTTCACGCATTGGAGAAGGAAATGGCAACCCACTCCAGTGTTCTTGCCTGGAGAATCCCAGGGTTGGGGGAGCCTGGTGGGCTGCCGTCGGACACGACTGAAGCGACTTAGCAGCAGCTGCAGCAGTGCTGATATTACAGACCTATCTCTTTCTAAACTTTAAAGCTATTTTGTACTTCTATTTTTGCAAGCATAGAAAACATCAAGGAATCAATATTTTCCCAGATTCTTTCATTGTCTAAAGGACTGTCATGAAGTCACTTTTCCATCAGAAAAATTTAAAACTTTTAGATAGTCTTGGTGTTCTTTGTTTCTCTCATTTCTTCCACACTATTTTAATATTGTGGGGAAAAAATCCTGAATTTAATACTGTATTTGGTATGTGAATAACTAACTTATAAGGATTACTGACTAGATTATGTCTTAGTTACCTTCTTGGTGGAGACCAATATTATGGTAGCTTCTTTTCCCTCACTGGGAAAGCACGTCGGCTTCTCATTAGACTTGAAATTAGGTTTGATCTCCCTGCCTCCAGCCCCATCTTCCTCTTCTCCTGTGGGTTGCTTTGTGTTTTAATCTGCATATAAGATTTTGTGCTTGTCACTTGTGAATATCATCCTAACACCGCAAGGTTTTTTTCCAACTTGTCAAAGTCACTGAAACAGGTTTTGTTTCTTTTAAAAAAAAAAAAAAAATTTATTTTGAATTTTTAAATTTATTTTAAATGAAACAAAGATGAATATTTTTAATGATAAAAGTTACACAATTCACAAAGAAGACAGACATCATAAACCATCAGACATCTTAACAACAAAGAAACAAAGATACATAAAGCAAAAATCAGAAGAAACATAAGAGAAAAGAAAAAATATATAATCATAGTGAAACATTAACATTTCTCTGAGAATATTTTATCAAGTGCAGAAAAAATAAGAATAGGAGCATCTTGAATGGTGTCAATAATTTAAATATAATAGATTTATATTTAATTTATATTAATCATATCCTACACAAATATATTTAAAATTTTGTATCTCATATGCTGTTATTAGATGTCCATAGGACATTTAGAAAAACCAGCAAAAAGATAAACATTATTAAATTTTCAAAAAGTAGAATTCTTTTTTGTGTGTGTGCTTCAGTTACACATATACACATATATTATTTTTGAAATTATTTTCCATTAAAGGTTATTACAAGATATTGACTATAGTTCCCTGTGTGTGTGCCTGCACTGACTCACTCAGTCATGTCCAACTCTTTGTGACCTTGGACTGTATAGCCCACCAGACTCCTCTGTCCGTGGGATTCTCCAGGCAAGAATACTGGAGTGTGTTGCCATGCCCTCTTCAGAGGATCTTCCTGACACAGGAATTTAACCCATATCTCCCATGTCTCCTGCATTGCATGCAGGTGCTTTACCCACTGAGCCACCTGGGAAGCCCATAGTTCCTTGTGCTATACAGTAAAAACTCTGTGGCTTGTTGTGCATCCTTTTTTTAAATTAGAAATTCAGCATTCTGTTCATACGAAGTCAAACAAGTGGAATCAAAATGTCATAAATTTTTAAAATATTTATTTTTGGCTGTGCCAGGTCTTTGCTACTGTAGGGGCTTTCTCTAATTGCGTTGAGCAGGGGCTCCTCTCTAGTTGCAGTGTGTGGGCTTCTCATTGTGGTGGCTACTCTTGTTGTGGAGCACAGGCTCCAGTGGACGGGCTCAATAGTTGTGGCTCACAGGCTTAGTTGCTCCATGGAATGTGGGATCCTCCAGGACCAGGGATCGAACACAGGTCCTATTGTCCACTGGCAGGCAGATTCGTAATCACTGGACCACCAGGTAAGCCCCACAAATACATCACTTATGTTCAGAGTAGTTTTCATAGAAAGCCAATCGTTTGTGTTGATACAAAGCTATTGACCTGTGGTTGTCTTCTCAGACAGAGCATAGTAAACATCAAGACCATGGGTCTATGGTGGTTGGTGGTGACCTACAGCACTCCTGTGCAGTGGGATTTAGTGACATAGAAGCTGAGGCTTAAAGAGAGGCACAAACAAGCAAGACAGAAAGTCATCCCCTGACCTCGGCTTACTTCCTACATACCAATTCCTCCCTGGCTTTGGAAGCCTGAGACTAGGGCAGCTTCCCTGAAATACTATCTCTTTAGTTGCCTAGCTTTTCCAGGTTAGTGGCCTACACGTTTGCCCACTGCCTCCTCCATAAGTGCCCTACCCAAGCCCCTTGCCACCCTCCTTCTGGACTCTAGTACTGGTATGTGAGATGTCCCAAATTGCATATGACTTCAACCCTTTTAAATGCATTTTGACTTATTTTATGGCTTAGTGTATAGTTTCTCCCTGAGAATGTTCTCAGTGTACTTGAGAGAAACTAGTCTGCTCTTGTTGGGTGAAATGTCTACAGATGCCTATAAGGTCTTATTGTTTAAATCATATTTATCTTCTGCCTAGTTGTTCTATCCATTACTGAAAGTGTAGAACTGAAATCTCCAATAATTATTGTTGAATTGTCTATTTCTCCCTTTGGTTCTGTCAGTTTTTCTTCATGTATTTTGAGACTCTGTTAGATGCATTGTGTTTAAAATGATTTTATCTTCCTGATGGATTAACCCATTTATCATTATAAAATGTCACTCTTTATCTCTGGTAACATTGTATTGTTGTAAAATCTCCTGACTATTTTTTCTGGTGTTAGTATAGCTACTCCAGCTTCCTTATGGTTGCTATTTGCATAATTATGTTATGTTACCTGGCAAAAGCTACTCTGCAGATATAATAAATTTGACCTCAAAATGGGGAGACTATCCAGGTGGACTAACCTAATCACAGAAACCCTTTAAATCTGGGTCAAGAGGTCAGAAGACTAGGTAGGGAGCCAGAGAGAGTTCAAGTTGTCAGCAATTCAGTGAGTCTTTATGGGCTTCGAAGGTGGATGGAGCCAGAGGCAAAGAAACACACTCCTCAGTACTACAGCTTCATAATTATTGCTACCCATATATCCTGACAACTTACAACTGCATTTATTGCATGTGCTGTACAGATTCAGGATTCCCACTATTTCTGACCACCCTTCTGCTTTGTCCTTGCACGTTACTATAGCTGTCTGAACTGGGGGACACTATTGACAGGTTTTGCTCAGTCTCTTCTCTCACACGTGTGTGGCTCTCTGACTCTGTTGCAGGCAGGGTGCTGAGCTCAGGCTCCTGGTGTTACTGGAAGCTCCGATTCATCTGGACTGTGAAAGTCACTTATCTGGAAAGCCAGAGCACCCTCCTCAGACTTCCTATCACAAGAGATCAGTACATTAGTACACTGCCCTTCCCCAACCCAAGGCCATGGTCTCTAACATCTTTACCACTTTTTGGTGTATATGACCCACCCTTCTTAGAAAATCACTTATTCCATCCCTACAGCACTGGGGACACTACCAGGTGACCAGTCTGAAGGCCAGCTTGCAAATTAGGGTGAAACAATGACCTGAGGATGCTTTGCCTAGATCACCAGAGGTGTAGGTGAATATGCCAAGGTTACTTCTAAAGGTTCCACACTGCAGAAACACAGCAGAGTTGATGTTCCACCATGGAAGACACAACCTGGAGGACTGGTTGTTATACCTCAGGCCAAACACTAATCCCTCCAGGATCACAACCTGATCCCCAAGGCTGCCAAGCTACTGTTTAGACAAACTCTTGAATATCTTTTATTCCAAAATCACTGCTGGGTTCTCCACCATTTCTTCAGTTGATAGCAGCCTTGCTTCTGGCTGCTAGATCTCTGCACAGAACAGACTTATCTGTGCCATAACCAATATAGCAGAGACAGTAAAAACGGTGACTCTTCTAATCTTGAATGCACAATAAAGATTCCCACACATGCTCTGCAGAGGCAGAAAATGAACTGTGGCAGAGTGAATAGCAACCATACACCTTGGTCAGGAGTCAAAACTGGGTGTGTGTGCTCAGTTGGTAAATCCTATCCAACTCTTTGTGACCCCCATGGACTGTAGCCCTCTAGCTCCTTTATCCATGGAATTTTCCAGGCAAGAATACTGGAGCAGATTGCCATTTCCTCCTCCTGGGGATCTTCCAGACTTTCATATCTCCTGCATTGGCAGGAGGATTCTTAACCTGCCAGGAGTAACCTACCTGGGAAGCATGGTTCAAATGAAACCACAATGAGTGACTGCAGTGAGTGACACTGCCACTGAGTCACCAATGTTCTAAATTCAAGGTTGGCTGGAATGCTCAGAACACTCCCAATAGGTCAGCTTCTGCAACCACCACATCTGACCTGGGGGACAGCACAGCTACCAACTGAACTGAGAGCCCTTCAGGTTTGGAACATGGTCTGGAAAGAACCAAGTGGAAGAGAACTGCAACTAGGACACAATTCCTCCTCAAGGCTACAAATTTCCAGCTGGGTTCTGGAGTTCAAAACAGTTCCTGTGCAAAGGTCTGCATGCTCCAATGGCACCTCTGAGAACTGACTAAGAATTTCCCAAGACTAAACTGGGTAACATTTCCTCCAGCGAGTTTGCCTAGAGGGATCTTTAGTAGCCCTCATCCATCTTCTGGAGAACTCAGTTGAAAGAATTCAGAAGTCTGAATTTCAGGCACATCAGAGGACTGCTGCTGGTCAGTTACTCCTCTGATTAGTGTGGTTGCAGATACTTTCAAGACCCTGATACTTGAAAAGGAAACATCAGAGTGGTGCAAACCTTTGGAATTCTGTCTTCAAAATAAGTGAGGCAGGAGAGGAGGCCCCGGAAGTGAGATCGGATTCCCAAACATCACTACGGACGGGAAAGGGGACTGCCTTAATGAAAAACACTTCCAAGGAAGGCCCCAGGGCTCCAAACGAAATTCTGAAATTCCAGATCTTTCCCCTGAAACCTGTGGCAAGGGTGTTTTCCCACCTTAGCTGGTGCTCTGTTTGCTCAGGCCAAACACACTTCTCTTTGACGCCAGTCTTTCATACCACACTTCCAACTTGTCAGAAAAGCGTATTCTTCAACTGTGCACTTTGATGCACACAATCTTTTTCGTGTGTGATTTAGGCCCTCAACTCGCCTGATAAAGGCGTGGAGATTGATTCAACTCGCGACGGTCGCTCCGTCAAGACTTTAGAGTTTGAGACCTTTAAGCTCGGTCCTGGTTTTGGGCCATGCTTAGCTCCATGGGCGAAAATCGACCACTCCTGGGCCAGTCCTCGAGGGCCGGGGTCGGGGTAGGGAGCTCCACACCTCTGGTGGCGCAGATGGAGAAGCTTCCGGCGGCGGCGGCGTGGATTCAACTTGCCCAAAGCCCACGAGGCGCAAGTGCGCGGTGCGACTCCGTGGTTCTCCGGCGCCCACTGCCCGCCTGGTTCTAACACTGTGGGTAGTAACTGAAAAACGGTCTTGAAGAAACAGAGGGAGAGGTGGAAATAGATTAAGAGAAAATAAGAAATCCTCGGTGATTTCTTCATCTAAAGACACCCTGAAGATGCAGTCGGCGTCCGCAAGGACTCGGTCCTCCCTGCGCTGGTGAAGGTGAGTGGAGTTCCCAACAGCAGCTGGAGCCAAAGCAGACCACCTGGGCCCGGCGACCAGGCAGTAAGCAGCCCCTCTTCCTCCCCAGAATGACAGCACTTGAACGTCTGTCTCTCCCTCGGCTTTTGAAGGATTCCCAGGACGCAACAGATAGGATTCTTTTCATTGCCCTTATTAAGGTCGGTAGTGGCTGGTGGCTAGATGGCGCAGCATCTTTTGTTTGCTGCTATGGCAGGCAACCTTTTTCATTCACATCTCTCTCCTCTCACTTCTGACCCTTCCTGTGACTGCAGCCACCGGGTTCCCGAGGGCAAGAAAAACTGGGAAATGGTGGTTGTGGGGGTCAGCCTCAAGCACACAAATCAGGGGAGAAGGGTAGAGAGGAAATCTGGAAGGGCAGAGAATATTTAGCCCAAATGTAATGTGAAAAAAAAACTTCCAAAAATGTGCAACTCCTAACGCACGGATCATATGCAAGGAGACGTGTTAAAAAATTTCCAGAAAAAGGTAAAATCATAACTTGCATAGTTATAACAAATGAACATGTGTTAAACAATGTATTTGATTCCTAGGACAGAGGGTAGAATATAGGTGTTAAAATCTGTTCGAAGAGTCAAAATAAAGAAGATAAAGTGAACGAAATTTTTGATGAGTGAAACTGAACTTTCGAAAATTCCATAAATTTCACCGCCGGTCGTGATACTTAGTGCGTCTTACTAGACTTACACACAATACTACATCACAAAGACAACTGGATTTTAAAGGAACCGGTTTCCCGTGGACTGCTAAATGTTCCGTTCTCCGCATTGAACGCCGTTATCTGAAAAAAGGTGCACAGGCTTCTTCCAGCCGCCTGCCAGACTGATGCTGGGCAGCACAAAGTTCAGGCAGGCAGTGGAGCGCACCGGGGCAGCAACACGTAGGGGGATGGGAGAACAGGCGCGGGAGGCGGACGTCACTTCCCCCAGAGGGCTCCCGCCGGCCGGTTGGCCAGGCCGGACGGCGTGGGAGGAGGGAGGCGGGGACTAGGGCGGGGCGTGGGCTGGAGGGAAGCGCGGATTCCTGTTGACGTCACGGGTGGGGCGTGTCGTATGTAGATATCTGAGCGCAGGGGCTACTGGTCCATCTTCTGGTACTTAAATACGATATGGTCTCCGGTGGCGTGGAGAGGACTTTTGCTTGGAAGTGCGTGTATCCGCTGTGTGGAAGGTCCAGGAAGGCTCAGGGATGTGGGGAGTGAAGTGAGCATGTGTGAGGAGTGTAGGGCGTGTGAGGTCGAGGAGCCAAGATATACATGTATTTGGTAGGAAATGTGATTATGAAGGTGGTGTTTTCACATTGACACTGGTCAATTGTACTCCTGATGTGTTGATTCCGATGCGATTTTCCTAAATGAGGGATTGTGCCGTTTGTGGGATTGTGCTTGCGATTTCTTTTGGCTTTTCATGCATGCAAAAACAGATTTTATTGAAGAATGTTAGTTTTGTGCCTTATTTTTATGCAACAAGATGGTTTATGTTATTGAGGATGTTTTGTGTATGGAAGCTCCTGAGGTCGCAACTGTAATCAGACTTGTAGAAGAGCAAGGGGGTGTTATGTGACCAGTTTTCTCATCTGACTGTGAGAGACTGCAAGTAAGCCATTTTTCATACTGGTTTTCTGTTTTCTAACTTAGGACGTTATTTCTTGAGTCGTCAGCTGACTTACTTTCACATCTTACCAAGTTGCTGCGTCCTGGCCTAAACTGATTTAGTGGTATCCAATTTTTTGCAACCCCATGAACCATAGCCTGTGAGGCTGGTTTGTCCATGAGATTTCTCAGGCAGGAATACTGGAGTGGGTTGTCATTTCATTCTCCAGAGAATTTTTCTGACCCAGGGGTCAAGTTCGCATCTCTTTAAGTCTCCTGCACTGGTAAGTGGTATTTGTTTGTTTTTAACGCTAGCGAATTATTGCTAGTGTGTATGTGCTCAGTCGTGTCCGACTCTTTGCAACCCCATGGACTGTAACTCACCAGGGTCCTGTTTCCATAGGATTTTCCAGGCAAGAATTCTGGAGTGGGCCACCATTTCCTTTTCCAATCATTTCTAGGGAATTCCCTAAGTACCACCCCACTTATCCTTTGCACCCCAAGCAGCTTCTTCGTATTTCTAGATCCAGTTCTCTCTTCCCCTCGCCTTTTCTCTTAGGCTTTCTCTTACTACCTCCCTAGACAGAAAGCAGTAGTTCTCTTACCTAAGCTTCCAGTGAGCACCTGACATGCTTCAGTAACTGGCAAATTAGGAAGTTTCCTAAACATCCCTTCTCCTTAAATGGCAATAAGAATTTTACAGGGCTTTTTTTTTTTTTTTCATTCAAATATAATCTTAGTTTTTTCCCTATCTGAAAATATTGATCTACAGTTTAGAGGAAAACCTCAGGTCCAGTATGGCAGATGTGGCCTATTTTGCCAGTCCCTTCACTCTCAGTTCTGATCCACAAAGCATTTGCAAATAGAAACTACTGGGGCCAAACAGGAAAGACAGGAGCATGGAGGGAAGGACTGTCACCCCTTCCTGACTACCTCGGGGATGGCATTCATAGATTGGCTCAGTCCCAGAAGCCTCTGAGATCCTAGTGAGTGCTGAGAGTGTGAGTGGAGAGTGGGATGATGCTTAAGGGTAGGTCCAAAGAAATTAATTGAAAAGCACAATATGCAGATGGAGTATCTAGGTCATTGAAAGTAAAAGTTGTACATCCTACTCATCCCCTACAGTGGGAAGTTTCCTTGCTCAAATATGAAATATATGAACCAAGACCAAAGTTAACTTTCAGTGCATTACTGATTAGAAAACAGGTTTTTAGTTTCTAACAGATTTCCTCAGTCTCAAGGAAATCTGTCCATGCTATTATCCTCTGCACCCCCAATAGATGAGTTTCTGACCAAAAAAAAGCCGATCAAGAAATAACACCATGAGTAGGGCCTGCTTGGATATTGGTTGAGGTTATTACAATGACATTAGGGTGGGTTTGTGGTTAGGAGCCCAATCTGGCCGGGCCGGGGAGGGGGGTGGGGGGTGGTGTGGGGGGTGTTGGCAGAACTTGCTACTATTTGCCTTCTGTTTGACCTTGGGCAACTCCAATTTGATAGGCCAGTTTTGCAAGTGTGGTTGGGAAGATTCCCGTGGAGAAGGGAATGGCTACCCACTCCAGTATTCTGGCCTGGAGAATTCCATGGTCTGTATGGTCCATGAGGTCACGAAGAGTCAGACTTGACTGAGGGACTTTCACTTTCACATGAAAATAAGTATTTCATAAAGTTGTTGGGCAGATTAAATGAAATAATCTAATAATACACCTGGCATACTGTGTGACACTAAATATGTTCTTGATAGGAAACAAAGATAAGCTTGTACTTCAGCCTTTTGGACATTTGAATAATTTTTGTATTTGTGAATGTAACATCCTTCACAAACTAAATTCATATTAAAGAATTAAAAGTTTTAAATGAAATTTATAAAATATATACCCACAAAAGGGGTTTGCTTTTATGCAGCTTTGTTCACGTTAGTCAGTCAGTCAGTGTCCAACTCTTTGCAACCCCATGGACTGTAGCTCCCCAGGCTCCTCTGTTCATGTAATTCTCCAGGCCATTCCCCTCTCCAGGGGATCTTCCTGACCCAGAGATTCAACCTGGGTCTCCTGCACTGCAGGCAGATTCTTTACCATCTGAGCCACAAGGGAAGCCCCCTAAACCCCCAGTTGAAAACCATTCAAATATCCATCATGAATGGATATAATTGTTATACAGTCATTCAAAGGAATATTACTCTTCTATAAAATGAAGTGAATTCCTGATACTTGGCAATAATATGGATTGCTCTCAAAAGCATCATGCTGAGTGATGAACAAGTATATACTCTGTGAATTTTGAGAACTGACAAAACTGGTCCATAGTGACAGGAACTAGATCACTGATTACCTGGGACAGGGAGTGATAGGGAGATTGACTGCAAAGGGGCACAGGAGGACATTCTGGAGTAGTGGGGAAGTTCTTTTTTCTTGAACAGGGTAGTGGTTCCATGGGTACATTGATTTGTCAAAAGTCATCAAACTTGAAATGGATGCATTATTTCCCAATTTTATCTTAAGAAATTAATTTTTTTAAGTAATAAGAATCGTTCCAAGTCTTAATGTCTTAAATTATGTTTAAATGTCTATTGTTGTTGTTAGCCTTTAGAGGGTTCTTGTTTATTTTTTGCTAACTCTAAAATGTTTAGTCTCTAAAAAGTCAGTTGCTTTTTATACAGCTGTACAAAGTTCTTAATGTTTCTTTGGCAATAGAATATATTGGAATTTTCAGTCAGTTCAGTTCAGTCGCTCAGTCGTGTCCGACTCTTTGTGACCCCATGAATCGCAGCACGCCAGGCCTCCCTGTCCATCACCAACTCCCAGAGTCTACCCAAACCCATGTCCATCGAGTCGGTGATACCATCCAGCCATCTCATCCTCTGTCGTCCCTTTATCCTCCTGCCCCCAATCCTTCCCAGCATTAGGGTCTTTTCCAAACGGAATTTTACAACTATATAAAAATGTTACCTTTACCTAAGAAAGAATATTTACTATATGTACACAGTTGACTGACAAAATTCTTTACCATCCAGCACCCTAATTAATTGACAAAATAAGCTGCCTCGAAAGGGATATTACAGGATTTCTAAAAAAGAAAGATATAGACAGACTAACCTCCCTCCCACCACACACACACACAACCTTCTGTAGCTCAAAACACAGTATCATCACAGCCCTGCTGTTGTTGTTCAGTTGCTAAGTCATGTCTGACTCTGCAACCCCATGGACTGCATCATGCCAGGCTTCCCTGTCCCTCACTATCTTCCAGAGTTTGCCCAGGTTCATGTCCATTGAATCAGTGATGCTATCTATCCATCTCATCCTCTGTTGATCTCTTCTCCTCTCCTCCTGCCTTCAAACTTTCCCAGCATCATGGTCTTTTCCAATGAGTCAGTTCTTCACATCAGGTAGCCAAAGTATTGGAGTTTCAGCATCATTCCTTCCAATGAGTATTCAGGGTTGATTTCCTTTAGGATTGACTGGTATAATCTCCATACTGTCCAAGAGACTCTCAAGAGTCTTCGCCAATACCACAGTTCCAAAGCATCAATTTTGCAGCGCTCAGCCTTCTTTATGGTCCAACTCTTATATCTGTACATGACTACTGGAAAGGCCATAGCCTATTTACTATATGGACCTTTGATGACAAGGTGATGTCTTTGCTTTTTAATACACTGTCTAGATTTGTCATAGCGTTCCTTCTAAGAAGCAAGCATCTTCTAATTTCATGCTGCAGTCACCATCCACAGTCATTTTGAAGCCTAAGAAGAGAAACTCTCTCTGCTTCCACCTTTTCCCTATCTATTTGCCATAAAGATGGCAAACAGGATGCCATGATCTTATTTTTTTTTCTTTTTTTTTTAAGAAAGAAAGTGAAGTTGCTCAGTCGTGTCCGACTCTTTGTGTCCTCATGGACTGTAGCCTACCAGGCTCCTCCCTCCATGGGATTCTCCAGGCAAGAGTACTGGAGTGCGTTGCCATTTCCTTCTCCAGATCTTAGTTTTTTTATGTTGATTTTTAAGCCAGATCTTTCACTCTCTTTCACCTTCATCAAGAGGCTTTTTAATTCTTCTTCGCTTTCTGCCATTAGAGTGATATCATCTGCATATCTGAGGTTGCTGATATTTCTCCTGGCAGTCTTGATTCCTACTTGTAACTCATCCAGCCTGGCACTTTGCATGGTGTACTCTGCATATAAGTTAAATAAACAGGGTGACAATATACTTACTGCCTTCATATTCCTTTCCCAATTTCACAGTCCTATTTGCAGGCAACTTGCAGCAACTGCCAAATACAATTTAGTGATAAGATAGATCCTTTCAGTGATGAAAAAATACTTTCAACTTCCACTGGAGTTCTATACATAAGAAATTACCTAACCTTCTGTTATACCAGATATATTTAATGCTCATGTTTTAAGATGAGCCTCTCCCAACCTCCAAAGGTAACTGCATTGTATCTTTGAAATTAACCAGAAAAACAAACAAACAACCTAGTGCTAATGACAAATATACAGCAAATTCTTTTCATTCTGCTCAAAGACTGAAACCAATTCTTAGGACCAAGAAGAACTAGAAATCCATCTATTTCCGAAGGCTTGTTTGTAGACTATGCAGCTACTTTGTTGTCTTTCCTATATTCAAAATCTGCAAGCTCCTTGCCTCCATGACCTCCTCTCAGTCCACCATGAACTCCTTGAGGAGTGGTGAAGGTTCCACCTCAACCATTACCACAGCTTCAGCCACCACAGAAACCTCTCTTTTATGATAAACAATTTGCTTGAAAGTTCAACTATTTCTTAATTTTCGCATTTTTGTTTTTCTTCCATTAAATATGTGTACTATTAAGTGGTATATTTTAAAATAGAAATAGAATCTGTAAGAGCTCAATTTTATAAAAGCATATGTAGATGCTTTTCTGTTGATATAAGAAAACAACTCTATCAATATTTACCTACATTAACAAAAGTTATTTTTGAATTTAAGAGGTTTCAAAACTTTACATATTTGTTTTTTCTGTAGCATTTGAATTTTATATAATCAGCCCATAAAATTTTTGCAAAAAATATAAATAACTTAAAAACAGATTTGAAGAAAAATACATAAAGATGTTAATAGTAGCTAGTTTCAGGAATTGGGACTATGGATGACTACTTGTTTACTTCTTTATATGTATTTAACATTTTTTAATTTAGACAATGAATGACCTGGAAGTGAAAGAACAGAAGAGCTATGAAAGACGTATGGGGTAGGTGAGAGGAAAAGATAAAGGGGAGAGAAAACCTAGTTCTGGCAGGAATTGTGTTTAAGTTGGAGAATTGGAGGGAACTGCTGTTGGAATGGGTTCACAGGTAGAGCTATTGGTAAAGAACCTGCCTGTTAATGCAGGAGACATAAGACATATGGGTTTGATCCCCAAACTGGGAGAATTCCCTGGAGGAGGACATGGCAACCCACTCCAGTATTCTTGCCTGGAGAATCTCATGGACAGAGGAGCCTGGGGGGCTACAGTCAATAGGTCACAAGAGCCAGACTCAACTGAAGCGACTTAGCAGGCATGCATGCTGTTGGGATAAGAAAGATGTTTGGGAGGCAAGTGGGTCATGAGAATATTTAGTACAGTTTAATGGCTGTTACATGACTCCTCGTTGTTTTACCAAAAGAAATATTCAGGCTTAAATTTCTGTCAAGCATTTTTACTGCTTGTGTTTCTCTTTGATTGGCAGCATATCTTGTGGAGCCAAGTGGGCTTCAGATCAAATTCCTCCTTTCAGATGCTACACACTGAATGAGAAATTGGACAAGTTCGGTAAGCTCTCCATGTCTCAGTTTTCTCATATATGAAATGAGGATGGTGATACGATACAAGCCTGTTGAAAGGATTAAATGAGTGCACCCATGTAAAACATGTAGACCATGCCTGGGCACATGGCACTTTGCATGTCATCATTGAGTGTAAGCTCTTACATTTTGGCACAACACTGCATAAAGTCTGGGTGTGGTTTTATTTAAGTTACTGATGGCTTGCAGTGTCTGTGGAGCCTCTGAGAGAGTAAAGCAATCCTGTTTGATCAGCAGTAATTGCCTGGGCTGGAAGGATCTGAGTTTATCAGCTAATCTGATCAGCTCAACAAAACAGCAATAATGGTCCAAATCCTTGCTTCAAGAATGCCAAACTTAAAAAAAAATCATGGTTTTACACTGAAAAATATTCCCCTACACATGACACAAGACCCAGGATTTTTAAAAAGTGATACATATGACTACATACAAATTTAAATTCAAAATACAAGCAATGAACTTTAGAAAATATCATATATGTAATACAAAGTTTAATGCTCAAAATTCTCTAAGCCAGGCTTCAGCAATACGTGAACTGTGAACTTCCAGATGTTCAAGCTGGTTTTAGAAAAGGCAGAGGAACCAGAGATCAAATTGCCAACATCCGCTGGATCATGGAAAAACCAAGAGAGTTCCAGAAAAACATCTATTTCTGCTTTATTGATTATGCCAAAGCTTTTGACTGTGTGGATCACAATAAACTGTGGAAAATTCTGAAAGAGATGGGAATACCAGACCACCTAACCTGCCTCTTGAGAAATCTGTATGCAGGTCAGGAAGCAACAGTTAGAACAGGACATAGAACAACAGACTGGTTCCAAATAGGAAAAGGAGTACGTCAAGGCTGTATATTGTCACCCTGCTTATTTAATTATATGCAGAGTACATCATGAGAAATGCTGGACTGGAAGAAACACAAGCTGGAATCAAGATTTCTGGGAGAAATATCAATAACCTCAGATATGCAGATGACACCACCCTTATGGCAGAAAATGAAGAGGAGCTAGAAAGCCTCTTGATGAAAGTGAAAGAGGAGAGCGAAACAGTTGGCTTAAAGCTCAACATTCAGAAAATGAAGATCATGGCATCCGGTCCCATCACTTCATGGGAAATAGATGGGGAAACAGTGGAAACAGTATCAGACTTTATTTTTTTGGGCTCCAAAATCAGTGCAGATGGTGACTGTAGCCATGAAATTAAAAGACGCTTACTCCTTGGAAGAAAAGTTATGACCAGCCTAGATAGTATATTCAAAAGCAGAGACATTACTTTGCTGACTAAGGTCCGTCTAGTCAAGGCTATGGTTTTTCTGTGGTCATGTATGGATGTGAGAGTTGGACTGTGAAGAAGGCTGAGCATAGAGGAATTGATGCTTTTGAAGTGTGGTGTTGGAGAAGACTCTTGAGAGTCTCTTGGACTGCAAGGAGATCCAACCAGTCCATTCTGAAGTAGATCAGCCCTGGGATTTCTTTGGAAGGAATGATGCTAAAGCTGAAACTCTAGTACTTTGGCCACCTCATGCAAAGAGTTGACTCATTGGAAAAGACTCTGATGCTGGGAGGGATTGGGGGCAGGAGGAGAAGGGGACGACAGAGGATGAGATGGCTGGATGGCATCACGGACTCGATGGATGTGAGTCTGAGTGAACTCCGGGAGATGGTGATGGATAGGGAGGCCTGGCATGCTGCGATTCACGGGGTTGCAAATAGTCGGACACGACTGAGCGACTGAACTGAACTGAATACAAAGTTACACATGCCCCAAAACAGTAGTCTCCTGATCCCTTCTCATGTTCGTTTTATCCAGGGATAACCCCTTTCACTGACTGTTTGGGTATATATCTCCTTATCTCTAAATAAATATTGACCTTCCAATTTTCCAGTTTCCCACCCCAGACGCTGCAGACCGGCCTGCAAAGGGGAAAGTGGAATGTGTGTGTTTCCCTGCCAGCCAATCATCTCCAAGGCAACAGCCAGGACTTCCACTCACCTGCAGACCCACACAGCCCACCTCACCGCTCCACACGGTACCGCAAAGGGAACTTTGCCAGAACAAATGCCATGCCAGCAGCTTTGCGATTTCCGGTGAATCGGGTCCTGGGACACTTCAGTAAAGGGTGGGAGCTACTCCAGAGTGAGGCGCTGTGGTCGCCCCAACCCAGCGACCGCCCACTCCTCTCCCTTCCAATCCCTTTCTCCCTTCTGGCTCATCCCGTGTTCCCTCCTGATCTTTGCCCTTCCTCCGATCTATTCACCAGCCTCACACCTTTCTTTTCCTGTCCTACAAAGACAGCTGCGTCATTGAGTCCTTTGTAACCGCTGAAAGTTCCAAATTATGAGAGTGATGCTTCTTAGCACCGCGAAGGGAAAATTTTAACTAGTTAGTCCAGTCCATCACGGGCCTCATCCGTGCTTTTCTCCTGAGCAGTAGAGGACACAAGTGTTTCCATCCGCTCATGTCGAGAGACATCTTCTCCGTGGAGCAGAGTCACGGCAGGACGAAAGGAACCCAGCCCCCGGCTCCGGAGTCCTAGCAGACTCCTTCAGCCCAGAGCAGCCTGGCCAGGCGGCCGTGGGTCAGGGACCTGGGGTCTCCTCAGACGCGGGAATCCGCGACCCGCGCTCCTGTTTTGGGCTGAGCTTGGGACCAAAGGACGGGATTTCAATGAGTGAAGTTTCGAATCTTGACTGAACAGTGACTTTGGGTGTCCAACGGAGACTTAAGAGTGAGAAACTCTGAATAAAATCATAATAAACTGGGACAGGGCCGATAAAAATTCGAAAGAATAGAGAACTTGAATAAGACAGTTCTTCCCATTCAGGTCTGGAAGCCTCGACCCGAAAGCTGTCGGGATTCCCGGCTGGTTAGCGACATCGCAGCCCCTCCATGTCACCATTTACTCACAGGGACAACCTTTCTAATTAAACAGAAAAGTCCCACGAGATCTGAACTCAGATCGTAGGATCCAGAGGTTCCATTACACCATGGAACCTCTTTGGCAGCTACCTTCTCTCCACTGCCAGGGAAAGGGTATCTGCTTCTTCAGCCTCTGTATGTCCCCTTCCTACCCCCAAGACTTGAACACAGTTGACCTGCCTAGGTGCACATCCCTTTTGCTTTCTTTCTGCTCCTCTCCTTTGATAGGCTCAGTTCACTCTCACTTCAGAAAATGAGGTAAAATCCACTTCTGGTTTTGTGCCAGGGAAGAGCCCCCTAGCTCTCCATCATGAACCACATATTCTGCCTTGGTTAAGCAGAGTGTTCCATACTGAGGTAAAATTTCTGCAAATAAGAGTGTTATTTGCCTTTTCCTTGCCTTCACCCTTTTCTCATTGCTCCAAGAGGGCAGATGGTTGTCAGGGCAGGAGGTGGGATTTTCTGGGTCCCTTAGTTTTCCCATAGTACAGATTACACTCCAAAGCTGCTGCCATCACCTCTTATCTGTAACATGTAAGGTGTGTCAGCAGTGAAGTGGGAATGGAGGCAAGAGAACTCTCCTTTTCTTCATACATTTCTGATTTGGGAGGGGTAAGTTTTTCTCACATCAAGTGTATATTTGTTAGATTTGCAATATAAGTAAAAATAACCATTTATATCAAACACTCAGAGAAATCAGCTACACTCACCTAGAAGTGAAATGAACCTCGCTCAGTCTTGTCTTACTTTGTGACCCCATGGACTGGAGCATGCCAGTTTCCTCTGTCCAAGAGATTCTCCAGGCAAGAATACTGGAGGGGGTGGCCATTCCCTTCTCCAGGGGATCTTCCCAACCCAGGGATTTAACCTGGGTCTCTTGCATTGCAGGCAGATTCTTTACCTGCTGAGCAACTAGGGAAGACCCAAATTCACCTGGGGTGACTGAAGATCAACCGCATGTCATGGAGGACATGAGACAGGGCTCTAACAAACACTTAGGCACTCAGAGACACTTTGGTCAGGTCAGTGAAGTCAGTTTCTCCCATTTCTTAACATATCAAACCCAGAAATTTCAGTTTAAAAAAAGGCATACAAATATCAAGGTACTCAAGAGCACTGATTGCTGAATCATAGAGGATGCACATCCAAGTTGTCTTACAGTATAGACAGTATTTATGTACCCAGAATACCACCACATTAAGTATTTGCATGTATAATAGGTATAAATCCTATCAGGGCTCAGAATAATCTTTAGTTCTTCATTGTATCCTAAAACTGTTTCCTCCCTAGTCCAATAAGCAGAACAGAAAAAAGTAGCACTAGTTTTTGGCTGGCCAAAAAACAGAAAGATGGCTAGTATTGCCTGGAGATGTATTTTGTTCCAAGACTGGACAGAGAGATTGACTCAAGGAGGAAGTAGGTAAAGGGGAAGCTCTTATTATGAGGAAGAAGTTCATAGCTCCAGACTGAAAAGATGAAACTTCTTTTTGAAAATCAAGATGTTGAGTGGTAATAAGACAAAGTACTCCTCCAGGAAAATTGAAGAAAGCTCAAGGTTTATGGGCACAAGTACCTGAAATGGACTCTGACTCATATAGGAAGAAAATAAATCCATAGAAAGGATGTTGAGAGATCACAGAATGGCCAGGAAACCTGGAGAACCAGGCTCTCACAAGGGCCAAGGACAGAATCAGGTGAGGTTAGAACTGGGATGGGTAAAGATGTTTGTTCTTCCCATTTCCTCCAGCCTGCATATAAGTCCTGATCTGCAAGCAGAGAACTGGCAATGAAGGGTGGTCCAGCTACATCTGAGCAAACTTCAAGAACACTCACGGAGCCAACTGCAAGAGCAATCACGGGAGCCTTTGTCTTGATTCCGTTTACAGAAATTTCTAGAAGTATCAAGTTAATTTAAGGTAAAATATATAAGGGTAGAGTTTGTCAAAAGATTCTGAGAATAGTGACACAATATGATTTAACAGCTGATAACATGATTCATCCAGTAGTTTCTAAACCCAGGCACATCTGACAACAAATGCTTTCATTCCTCCCATTTTAAAACAGAAAGAAGGGAGGCACAAGAAATTTTCTTTGTCTAAGGCCACATAAGGACAGAACTATTTTTACAACCCAGAATTTGTGCACCCGAGCACAGATAGTTGGGTCTCTCTTCTCAGAAGTGGGTGTATCAAGATTTCTCAGTTGTAGGGATGGGAAGAAGACCAAGAAGAGAGAAGGCAAGAGAGGGAGGGGGGAAGGGTAGAAGCACAAATTCTTTTATTCTCTCCTTCCTCCCCTCTCCTTAGGCCTCCTTGATTCTTGCCTGCACCAGCCCTTTCCCTCCTTTCCCACTCTGCTACCAGACTGAAGCCATGTTCAGCTCTAAGGATTCCTGCCCAAGCCTCCTGGGAGGTCTCAATGCCTTCCTCCCAAACCAGCCTTCCCAGCTTGGTTTTCACCCTTTCCCGCTTCCAGGTGGACCTCACAGAACGCAGGCTACCCAGGCTGGAATGCGGGAGCTCCACTCAGCTGGGGCTGCTCAGGGGCCTTTCCATTGCTCACCCCACTGGATGCTGCAGATACCAAAAACTGGGATAAAGGCTTTTTAAAAAGAACCGTTCACTTCGAAAACTTTTCTGTATTTCCATTCTCAACCGTCTTCATGGGACGAGGGCTAAAGACGACAATGTATTCATCCAAGTCCTAGAGCATCCCAGTGAGTGCCTGACTCTGTCGCCGGCCTGCGGACACAGAACGACCATCCCCGCGACCTCAGTGCTTAGTCGCTAAGTCCTGTCCGACTCTGCCATGCCATGGGCTTAGCCCGCCAGGCTCCTCGTCCATGGGGATTCTTCAGGCAAGAATACTGGAGTGGGTTGCACGCCCTCCTCCAGGGGACAGTCCCAAACCAGGGATTAAACGCAGGTGTGCTGCACTGCAGGCGAATTCTTACCGTCTGAGCCCCAGGGAAGTCCACTCTGGTGGAAATCCCCTGGTGGACACGGGAGACCTAAGCACAGCCCCGGAGGCCTATGCCAGGGTGGGCAAACTCTCACTCGTTGGGAGTAGGCGAGGAAGTGGGAAGAGCCATCACGGGAGCCCACCTGTGTTCAGCTGTCCATGGATCTATTTCGGTTCAAGCCCGCAGGATTGGAGCCCTGGCCCCTGGTATCTCTGGGGGCTCTGGCATCTGTGGTCGGTAGAAGGCACGGAAATGGCACCGTTTCCCTAGGGGCAGGGGTCTTATCCTAGGAAGAAGTGTCCACTCCAAGACTTCAGGAATGGCCGGTACTGCTGTCTCCGTAGCGCAATCGGTTAGCGGCGCGTTCGGCTGTTAACCGTAAAGGTTGGTGGCTTGAGACCACCCAGGGACAGTGGGGTGGCATTGTAGAGACCACCAAAGAGACTCCCTTTCGCCAGGAGAACACCAGAAAGTGCTGCGGCGAGCCGGCATGCAGAGAAAGAGCACAGGAGTCAGGGACAAAGGAGCAGCGGAGAGGGCGGGTCCCGGGGGATTGGAAGCGTCGACCGTTCCTGAGACCCCAGAGTGCTGACCGCCTGCGCCATGACGAGGGCCACCGAGGCGCGGGCCCGCGGCGCGGGAGGGGCGGCCTCCACACCGCTGGGCAGCGGAGTCTCCTGGCCTAGGACGCACCCACCGTCCCCGCCTCCTGCGGCTTCCGGGAGCTCGGCAATCGGCTGGGGCGACCCCTGAGCTCGGGTGCGGAGTTAAGGGTTTGAGGCCTCTACGTTGGGTGCGGGACCCCGAATGCAGCCTATGGGGGCCCGAGGGTCCTCTCCTGAGGGGAGATGAGGAACCCTAAAGCAGGGCTTCAAGGTTCCTGTTTGAGTGTTACAATTTGGTGGTCTGGATGCTGGTGGCAGCATCCGGGATTTCATGGATAGTGTTAAGTAACGGAGGTTGACCCGTTTCCGTAGTGTAGTGGTTATCACGTTCGCCTCACACGCGAAAGGTCCCTGGTCCGAAACCGGACGGAAACAGGTTGCTCTCCCCTACCCCCACCACCCAACCGCGGAGATTTGCATTTGCATCGGCAAAGGCGAAAGCCACGGGTTAGGCAGCAGGCTCAGCAGTAGGCCGCTGAGGTATTCTGACGATTACACTGCTTTCTGACGATTCTTACACTCATCTTTCTCCTGAAGAAGCGAAATAACCTCTTCTCTACAGTTCCTTGGTGGTCTAGTGAGTGGCAAGGATTCGGCGCTCTCACCGCGGCGGCCAGAGTTCGATTCCGGATCAGGGAAAACTGTCTTTCTGCCAGCGTCTGCACGCACACCAGTCACTCTCTTCCCGCCCAGATCGGAACTGTATTTTGCTTAAAGGTGCAGGGCAGAACATTTCTGCACAGAGTTTCTAAATGCCGCTGAGTTCAGGCCTCAGGTTCCTTGACCTCAGGCTGGCTGTTGGAGCTGAGATGCCGTGAACAGCCTGGGCTGGCCAGCTCTGGCCTCCACTTTTCCTCCTGGCATGGTAAACCCAGAGTCTTACTTAACAGAGTTTCCATTCAAAGAGAAGGGACCAAACCAGTTAACATCATATCCTTTCCTTATGTAAGAGTTATGACATCACTTGATAATAACATGCCGACATCTCAGGATCGTTCCTTTACTTTGGTGTCCCTCTCAAAGCTATCTTCTGTGGAACCTGTCTTCCAAGGACAGGAACAGCTTGGCCGTCCAGAAGAGGGCCCTCTTGGCCCTTCAGGAACCTGGAATTTGGTCTCTTTCGCATGTAGAGAGGGTATGTGTGTTAGTTGCTCAGTCGTGTCGGACTTTTTGAGATCCCTTTGGACTGCAGCTCACCATGCTCCTCTGTCCATAGGTTTCTCCAGGCAAAACTATTGGAGTGGGTTGTCATTTCTTTCTCCAGGGGATCTTCCCAACCCAGGTCTCCTGTATTGCAGGCAGATTCTTTACCATCTGAGCCACCAAGGAAGCCCAAAACAAACATGACCACAATGCATTGACCAGAAATCAAACTGGGTCTCCCACGTGATAGGCGAGAATTCTACCACTGAACCACCAACGCCCCTTCTGAGAGACTTTTTAAAAGAATATCCTAGATGGTGTTTTATTCAGCTGATTTCCAAGTGCAGGCAGGCCTGTCATGCCCTGTGCTTGGAGGATGGTCTAGGCTTTCATCCTCTGCCCTCCGCAGCACTGGCTGCCCTCTGGCCTCTTGCAGGTTGCTTTGGTGGGCAGTCAGTGGTGTTTTGATCATCTGATTGGTGGAACCACCTTGTACTCACCCCCACTGGCTCAGTCATGTCTGACTCTTTTCAACTCCATGAACTGTAGCCAGTCAGGCTCCTCTTTCTATGGGATTTTCCTGCTACTTTGCTGGAAACCCATCGGGTCAGTGCAGCTGCCCCCTCCACTCTTGCCTGGCTCCCTGTGTCCTGCAGGGATCATGAAGTGTTCTGCAAGGACACAGAAGTGAAAAGTCCTTCCCTGTGGCTGGTGGAATAGAGAACCAGATGGGAACGTGTCCAAGGGAGAGGGAGTATCCTCAAGAGCTTTCTAGGACTGTTGTGTGGGTGCTCTTGAAGAAGGAATTCATAGGGCCTGGACTCCCTCTTAGGCCTGTTCATGCTGATCATGCTTGGCCACCTTTCCAATGGACTCTGAACTCTGTGTTTAGTGCCTATGAAAACAACAACAGAAGGATAAGACCCCCTCCAGACAGGGGAACCTTGAAGATCGGATCTAGGTTACTCACCGCCTAAGAGAAAACATACACTAATCACCCCTTCCTCCAGACAGGCCATAAATTTTTCTGTATCAATCAGAGTGTAACCTCGGGTTTATTGATTATTGGCTAATTGTTTGACTGTTTGAGCACATGAGCACATAGCACGTGAATGATGGGGTTATTCGGATTATATTTTCCTTGGTTTATGTAAGTCTCAAGGAATTTGGAGTGGTGGGTTCAGACACGTACACATGGGGTATAAAAGATTTTCACAAATGCTGGTCGGGGTCCTTGGCTAGGAGGAGACTCTGCCTTGGGCCCGCCGGTGTAATAAACTGCACTCCGCTATCTGCATTGTCCATCTGAGTGAGTTTGTATCCCGGAACGCATGGCTACAACACTGTCAGGTGGGTCTAAGCCCCAAGATAATAATGCTTAGTCTTGTGTTCTTCTGGCCTTGACCCAGTCCCAGGTCCAGTCCAAATTCAAGCACAGAGGCATCCAGCTTTACCACACATATTCCACTCTCCCTCTCTCCAAAGTGCGGTAGTGAACCACCTTTTCTATCTCAGTGAATACAACCCATGTGGGTTTTTTTTTTTTCCCCTTGAACTTTCTGTTTTCCTGAAATGTAACTCAGGAATATAAAAAACGTTTAGCTTTAGATAAATGAGTGCTCTCCAGGCTACATACAAGAAAAAATTTCAAATTGATAGTAAGGATGAATCTTGAATACTTTTAACACTCTAGATAATTCTAATAATTGATGTATAATTGTATAGAAAATATTGGTCCTGTCACATTCTCAGAGATGACTCCTGGTATGCCTTACCCAGCTTTAATAATTTTGGTCTAAAGACTACGTCATGTTGACTTTCAGATTTTCTAAAAATGTGGAAAATATTGGTGCCATACTATTCTAGATTGTAGAAGTCTTGCATTTATTTTCTATTCAAAATCCTAATGAAAGAACTGCCTAAATGTCCTGTATTGCTTTGTTTCCCATAAGCAAACTCTAATTCCAAAAAATATTTCCATTTATAAAATTCAAAATTATGAGCCACAGAAATTTAAATATGTGATATATTCTTCCGATGAAGATTAAGTCTTTTAGTTATAGAAATCATAGTTACTTATATTCCCCTTTCAACATGGGGGTAAATGTTTTTCGATATCATCTAATATGTGAATATCTGACATGGCAGCTCATCCCCACAACCATTTACTCTCAAGGACAACCGTGCAGTTACAAGACCTGCAGTGGGAACCCCCTCGCGGGGAAGGACTCCGTGAACTCAGCCTCTGCCTTTTACTCCAGAGACCCAGGGGATCCAA
This sequence comes from Budorcas taxicolor, assembly GCF_023091745.1. NCBI lineage: Eukaryota > Metazoa > Chordata > Mammalia > Artiodactyla > Bovidae > Budorcas > Budorcas taxicolor. The sequence continues at coordinate 21,337,891 of NC_068912.1, forward strand.
GAAGGGGGCGGTAGTGGCTGGGCCGCTGCGCCCCTGGCTGGGGCTTGGAGGGCAGAGATGGGCAGAGCTGCCCGGGTCCAGCGAGGACGCCCCAGGTCGGTCCCACACCTGTCCGCTGTGTCCCTGTGAACCACGCCCCTTAGGGTCGCGGGAGACCTCGGGCGGGTCCTATTAGGGGAGTAAAAAGTGTTCTTCTTCTAACTAGGCAGAAAGGTCCCACCGAGATTTGAACTCGGATCGCTGGATTCAGAGTCCAGAGTGCTCACCATTACACCATGGAACCCCTCAGGAGCCACCTGGCCGCCATCGCCAGAGAACGGGATATGCTTCTTTAGCCTCCATACGTCCCACCCATAAGCTCAGGGCAGTTCTTCTAAGGCCCTGAGGAGACTCCAATATGGTTGACTCCTGTGGGTGCTCATCCCTCTCGCTTTCTCTCTGCTCCTCTCCTTTGATCGACTCAGCTCACTCTCACCTCAGAAAATGAAGTGAAATCCACTTTAGGTTTTGTGCCAGGGAGGACCCCCTAGGTCCCTACCACCAACCGCATATTCTGTTTAGGTTAACCAGAGTGTCCCATCTGGAGGTAAAATTTCTGCAAATAAGAGTGTTATTTTCTTTTTCTTCGCCTTCACCCTTTTGCCGTAGCTCAGAGGGGGCAGATGGTTGTCAGGGCAGGAGGCGGGGCTTCCTGGGTCCCTTAGTTTTCTCACAGCGCTGATCACACTCCTAAGCCGCCACCATCTCTTACCTGTAACATATAAAGTTTGTCAGTGGTGGAGTGGGAATGGAGGCAGGAGAACTCTTCGTTTATTCTTCATATATTTCTGATTTGGAGAGGGGTAAGGAACCAGAGATCAAATTGTCAACATCCGCTGGACCATGGAAAAAGCAAGAGAGTTCCAGGAAAACATCTATTTCTGCTTTATTGACTATGGCAAAGCCTTTGACCGTATGATCACAATAAACTGTGGAAAATTCTGAAAGAGATGGGAATATCAGACCACCTAACCTGCCTCTTGAGAAATCTGTATGCAGGTCAGGAAGCAACAGTTAGAACTGGACATGGAACAACAGACTGGTTCCAAATAGGAAAAGGAGTACGTCAAGGCTGTATATTGTCACCCTGCTTATTTAACTTCTATGCAGAGTACATCATGAAAAACGCTGGACTGGAAGAAACACAAGCTGGAATCAAGATTGCTGGGAGAAATATCAATAACTTCAGATATGCAGATGACACCACCCTTATGGCAGAACGTGAAGAGGAGCTAAAAAGCCTCTTGATGAAAGTGAAAGAGGAGAAAAAAAAGGTTGGCTTAAAGCTCAACATTCAGAAAATGAAGATCATGGCATCTGGTCCCATCACTTCATCGGAAATAGATAGGGAAAAGGTGGAAACTGTCAGATATTTTGCGGGGGGTGGGGGGGCTCCAAAATCACTGCAGATGGAGACTGCAGCCATGAAGTTAAAAGATGCTTACTCCTTGGAAGAAAAGTTATGACCAACCTAGATAGTATATTCTAAAGCAGAGACATTACTTTGCCAACTAAGGTCCGTCTAGTCAAGGCTATGGTTTCTCCTGTGGTCATGTATGGATGTGAGAGTTGGACTGTGAAGAAGGCTGAGCACTGAAGAATTGATGCTTTTGAACTGTGGTGTTGGAGAAGACTCTTGAGAGTCCCTTGGACTGTAAGGAGATCCAACCAGTCCATTCTGAATAAGATCAGCCCTGGGATTTCTTTGGAAGGAATGATGCTAAAGCTGAAGCTCCAGTACTTTGGCCACCTCATGTTAAGAGTTGACTCTGATGCTGGGAGGGATTGGGGGCAGGAGGAGAAGGGGACGACAGAGGATGAGATGGCTGGATGGCATCACGGGCTCGATGGACGTGAGTCTCAGTGAACTCTGGGAGATGGTGATGGACAGGGAGGCCTGGCCTGCTGTGATTCATGGGGTCACAAAGAGTCGGACACGACTGAGCGACTGAACTGAACTGAACTGAACTGAACTGAAGTTATTCTCACAACAAGTGTATATTTGTTAAATTTACAACGTGAGTAAAAATAACCATTTAAAGAAAACACTCAGACAAACGAGCTATACTCACTTAAAGAGAAGTCAATGTCTCTCAGTCGTGTTCAACTCATTGTGTCCCTAGGGACTGTAGGCTGCCAGGCTCCACTGTCCAAATTCTCCAGGTAAGAATACTGCAGTGGGTGACTACTCCCTTCTCCCGGGGATCTTCCAAAATCAAGGATTGAACCAGGGTGTCCTGCATTGTAGACGGATTCTTACCATCTGAACCCCAAGGGAAGCCCACTCTGGTGGAAACCGCCTGGTGGACACAGGAAACCGAAGCCCAACCTCTGCCCCGGAGGCCTTTGCCAGGGTGGGCAAACTCATTCGTTGGGTGTAGGCGAGGAAACGGGAAGAGCCATCGTGGGAGCAAGCCGGTGTTCAGCTGTCCTTGGATCTATTTTGGTTCAGGCCTGGAAGGTTCGAGGTCTAGATGGCGGTTTCTCTGGTACGCTGACATCTGTGGCGGGTAGGGGCAGGGAAGTGGCACCGTTTTCTGGCGGACAGAGCGCTCACCCCGGGAATGAGTGTCTACTCCACAGAGAGTCCCAATGAACCCTATAATGCTGTCTCTGTGGCGCAATCGGTTAGCGCGTTCGGCTGTTAACCGAAAGGTTGGTGGTTCGAGCCCACCCAGGGACGGTGGGGGTGCCATTTTAGGCAACACCAAAGAGGACTCCCTTTTGCCAGGAGGACACCGGAGAAGTGATGCCCCCAACGGACTTTCAGAGAAAGAGCACAGGAGTCAGGTGCAAAGGAACAGCGGCGAGGGCGCGTCCCGGGTGGATTGGAAGCGTCGGTCATTCCTGAGAGCCCGGAGCGCTGATCGCGGGCGCCGAGAAGAGGACCACCGAGGCGCGGGTCCGCAGCCCGGGAGGGGCGGCTTCCACACCGCTGGGTTTCGGGGTCACCTGGGCCTCGGGCGCACCCACCGTCCCCGCCTCCTGCGGCTGCCGGGAGCCGGGGAGTCGGCGGGGGCGACCCCTGAACTCAGGGTGCGCAGCTGAGGATCTGAGGATTCTGCGTTGGGTGCGGGGCCCCGAAGGCCACCTGTGGGGGCCCGAGGGGCCTCACTTCAGGGCAGAGGGGGAACCCTAAAGCAGGGCCCTCGGGAGCCGCCGTCTCCGTGCCTGAGAGAGCCTGGGGCTCCAAGGTTCCTCTTTGAGTCTTAAGGGTTGGTGGTGTGGTTCGCGGTGGCGGGACCTCGGGATTTCATGGATACAGTGTTCAGGGATAGGGGTTGTCCCGTTTCCGTAGTGTAGTGGTTATCACGTTCGCCTCACACGCGAAAGGTCCCCGGTTCGAAACCGGGCGGAAACAGGCTTCCTCTTTCTTTTTCTCCCCCGGAGATGTGCCTTCTCATTGGCAAAACCAACAGGCGCGAAAGGCACGGGGTGCGGCAGGGGACGCAGCTGGAGGAAGAGGTGGTGACCACCTGCAAGTCTCTTTATTCAGCGCTAGGAGATCTGGAGGTGGACGGATCCGCTCATCACCCGCCACTCATCACCGAGCCTGACGACAGAGAAAACCGAGGTTCACAAAGAGAGCAAGACCTGGGCTCGGCAGCACGCAGCGCTACCGCTAGACCAGGAGGGACCCAGTCCGCTACGTTGTGTCCTTGCCCCAGAGCAAAAGCGATACCCAGGAAAGGAGAGGTGAAGGCCGATGAGCCGCGAGGGCAGGGCTGGGAGCCTTGCACAGCTGCACACAGCCCTGGGCCGCTGCGACGTTGCCTTTCCAGCTTGCTGACTTTCCGAAGGGTCATCTTCCACTCGCCTTTCACCTGCAGAGGCTAAACAAGCCTATTTGCCTGCAGCTCCCTGGTGGTCTAGTGGCTAGGATTCGGCGCTTTCACCGCCGCGGCCCGGGTTCGATTCCCGGTCAGGGAAAACTTTCTTTCTTCCAGCCTCTGCAAGCACACGAGTCTCTCTCTCCCCGCCCAGATCGGAACTGTATTTTGCTTAAAGGTCCAGTGCAGAACATTTCTGCACAGAGTTTCTAAATGCCGCTGAGTCCGGGCCTCAGGGTCCTGGACCTCAGGCTGGCTGTTGGAGCTGAGATGCCATGGACAGCCTGGGCTGGCCTGCTCTGGCCTCCACTCTTTTCTCCTGGCATGGTAAACCCAGAGTCTTACTTAACAGAATTTCCATTCAAAGAGAACATGAGGCTTCCGTTCCAAAAATTCATTAAAATCCGAAACCAAAAAGCTTTCGTAAGATACCAAAAGTTTGCAAGAATACAAACATCCTATATTCTGTACCTAAGTGCCCAGTTAACATCACATTCTTTCTTTGGATAAGAGTTATGACATCACTTGATAGTAACGTTCGGATATCTCGGCATTGTTCCTTTCTTTTGGCATCCCTCTCAAAGCTAACTTCTGTTAGCTGGAGACCTGTCTTCCAAGGCCAGCGAACAGCTTTACCCTCCGGAAGAGGGCCCTCTTGGCCCTTCAGGCACCTGGAATCCGCTCTCTGTAGGACGTAGAGAAGCTATATGTGTGTTAGTTGCTCAGTCCTTTTGGACTTTTTGCCATCCCTTGGGCCGATTACTCCAGGCAAGAATACTGGAGTAGGTTGCCATTTCCTTCTCCAGGGGAATCTCCCAGCCCAGGTCTCCTGTATGGAACCAGCGAGGACCAAAAGAAAGACAACCGCAGTGCATTGGCCGGGAATCGAACCCGGGTCTCCCGCGTGGGAGGCGAGAATTCTACCACTGAACCACCAATGCCACTGAAAAGAGAGTGTTTGCAAGGGCAACCTAGATGGAGGTTTATTCAGGTCTTTCTCAAGGGCAGGCCAGTCAGGCCCTGTGCTTGTACGACTGTCTAGACTTTCATCCTCCGCCCTCCGCGGCGCCGTCTGCCCTCTGCCCTCTGGCCTCCTGCGGGTTGCTTTGGTGGGCACTCAGTTGTGCTTTGGATCCGTCGGAGTGGTGGAACCGCCTGGTGCTCGTGCTCACCGGCTCAGTCTTGTCCAACTCTTTGCGACCCCTCGGACTCTAGCCCACCAGGCTCCTCTGTCCATGGGATTTCCACGCTCCTTTGCTAGAAACCCATCGAGGCAGTGCAGCTGTCCCCTTGGCTCCTGCCTGGCTCCCCGTGCCCTGCAGGGAGCATAACGTGTTCTGTCAGGACACAGAGGGGAAGAATCCTTCCGTGTGGTTGGAGGATGGAGAACCAGATGGGAAATTCTGCAAAGAGAGGGGAATATTCTCAAAAGCTTCCCAGAACTGCTGTGTGGGTGCTGTCGATTGGGTGGCTGCCCTAGGACAATAATGCTTAGTCTTGTGTTCTGGCCTTGACCCAGTCCCAGGTCCAGTCTGAATTCAAGCACAGAGGCACCCTGCTTTCCCACACGTATGTCATTCAGCCTCTCTCCAAAGCAGAGTTCTGAACCACCTTTTCTATCTCAGTGAATAGCAACCACGTGGGTCTTTTTTTTTTTTTCCTTTAACTTTGTTTTGCTGAAATGTAACTCAGGAATATAAAAAAGGTTTAGCTTTAGAGAAATTAGTGCTCTCCATGCTACAAACAAGAATAAAATTCAAGTTGACAATAAGGATGACTCTCGAATACTTTTAACATGCTAGAGAATTCTAATACTTGATGTATAATTACATAGAAAATGTTTGTCCTGTCATGCTCCCAGAGATGACTCTTGGTATGCACCACACTACTTTAATAATTTTGGTCTAAAAACCACCTCATTGTTACTTTCAGATTTATTATTTATAAAATTTAAAATTATGTGTCGCAGTAAATTAAATATACCATATAATATCTTTTAAATCAGGATTAAGTCTTTTGAGTCTCAAAATCATAGTGACTTAATTATTCCCCTTTCAATTTGGGGTCAACGTTTTTAGGTATCAGCTAATGTGTGATTCTAAGCAGCATTTATCAGACACGACTCAGCTCCAATCTCGATTTGAAGATATATCATTAACTTTAAGTTCTTTGATATTAAATTGGTTCAATTAATGTATAATCTTTGCCTGGAGAATTTCTAATTAAGTAGAAATAATAATGCCCATATTTTTATAGGTTATAATAGGATAGCTCTAGACTACCAGCTAAAGAGAACGTGTTGGTACCTTTAGGAGATATTCCTGAATGTACCCTTACATCACTTGAAGAAGAGTACAACACATGGACTCTCTAAGTTAAGACCTATTGCTTACCTGAAATACTCCTTTATTTAAAAAAAAAAATTCCTGATTCTTAGTTACCTCCCTCTAGATCTCAAGTCACCCATTTTCCCATGTGGTATGTAATTCTTTTTTTAGTCACTGCTGGGGTCCTTAGGTGCTTGCTGGCAGATGAACCTGAGAAGAACATGGCTGGTTGTCCTCCTGCTGTGATTCTTATGTGTGTGTGTGTGTGTGTGTGTGTGTGTGTGTGTGTGTGTATCTTATTTTTGATGCCTCCTGGTGTGAATGGACCAAGGAGTGGGACCTTGACTTTGCTCCTGATACAGCAGTTTTCCAGGAGAAGGGCCTGGTACCTGGTGAGCACCTAGTAAGTGCTTGCTGACTGAAGGACTCCTAATGCACAGTTCCAGAAAACTGATGAAGAGGACAGAATGTGGGTAAGATCCACAGAGGTCTAGAGTATAAGGGACAGAAAGGTACAAACTCCAAAAGGGAGAGAGAAGGGCAGAGAGAAATGTCCTAGAACCTAGAGACATCTCGACTGAGTACGGAAATTCTGAAGAGCTCTTCTTTCGTCACCAACTTCAACTGAGGAATCAGTGGAAGGGGAACCAAGAACTCTAAGCATCCAGGTTTCTGTAGCTTGCAACAATTTGTCTCAAATGAGATAATTTTTGCAGATGTAGCCCTGTACTGTTGAGATATCATACAGAGTCTCGGGCTTGCAAATGCGCCCGTATACCGGAGGGAGACCCCTCATTAGATTGTGTGCATCCAACCAAAGCCAAAATACAACTCATGAAGGGAAGAGGGTAAATGTCTGGGACCAGTGGGGTTGTTTTGTTTTGGTTTTGGTTTTGGTTTTTTTTTTAACTCCTGTAATCCATAAGCTGCTCTGCAAGAGGCTCCCCAAGTCATTCTGGCTGGTCTTGTCTGGACTCAATGACTTGGTCACCACTGAAAACAGTTACAATTATTAGAATACTTTCCAATCAGCTTGGAAGCTTAGCTGCTGAATATGTGCAATCTCTGGGAAATGTACACATTGTCTTTTCATTGTACCTGCCGCTAAGTTGAGTCAGTAGGGCACAAATCCCTTTGTTAGAGTAACAGACAGGTGTATTGACAATTTCTTGTGATGGCAAGACCGTGAAGAAAAAGACTCTTTCCTTGAGTCGGCAAAATACATTGGAATATAAATTAGCACATCTCTTTAGGGAAAACGAAGAACATAAAGAGATGCCTTCAGTTTCTAGCAAAGGTGCAGTGACAGAAATCAGATTAACCCTCCTTCCAAATCTCACTCTCCACCTTTGTCCCACTCCCAAAGGAATAAAAAAGACAAAAAACCGTGAAATACTGATTTCTAAGACACTGGAAATCAGGCAGCAAAGGATAGCAAGCCTTGAGAGGTGACAAACAAACAAGAGGAGTCTTGTCTGGGCCCACCTTCCTGCTTTCAGTGAGTTCCCACGCTGGGCACCAAGAGGAGGATTTCAGGTCAATTTTTCATTTGACTCTGGAGATGAAGCTGAATATTGGTGGAGAGTAAGACAGCTAGAGCTCACAGGACAAAGATCCAGCGATTCTTATTTGCAAAGCAGATGTAAAGAGCAAAGGTATGGCTATCAAAGCTGAAAGGGGAGTTCGGGGAATTGGGAAATTAGGATTTACCTATATACACTATTGATGCTGTGTATGACAGCACCCTTATGGCAGAAAGTGAGGAAGAACTAAAGAGCCTCTTGATGAAAGTGAAAGAGGAGAGTGAAAATGTTGTTTTAAAGCTCAACATTCAGAAATCTAAGATCAGGGCATCCAGTCCCATTACTTCATGTCAAATAGATGGGGAAATAGTAGAAACCATGGCAGACTTCCTTTTTCTGAGCTCCAAAATCACTGCAGATGGTGACTGCAGCCATGATATTAAAAGATGCTTACTCCTTGGAAGGAAAGTTATCACCAACCTAGACAGCATATTAAAAAGCAGAGATATTACTTTGTCAACAAAGGTCCGTCTAGTCAAGGCTATGGTTTTTCCAGTGGTTGTGTATGGGTGTGAGAGTTGGATATAAAGAAAGTTGAGCACAGAAGAATTGATGCTTTTGAACTATGGTGTTGGAGAAGACTCTTGAGAGTCCCCTCGACAGCTAGGAGATCCAACCAGCCCATCCTAAAGGAGATCAGTCCTGGGTGTTCATGGGAAGGACTGATGTTGAAACTGAATCTCCAATATTTTGGCCACCTCATGCGAAGAGCTGACTCATTTGAAAAGACCCTGATGCTGGGAAAGATTGAGGGCAGGAGAAGAAGGGGATGACAGAGGATGAGATGGTTGGATGGCATCACCGACTCAGTGGACATAGGTTTGGGTGGACTCCGGGAGTTGGTGATAGACAGGGAGGACTGGCGTGTTACGGTTCATGGGGTCGCAAAGAGTCAAACATGACTGAGTGACTGAACTGAGCTGAACTGGTACAATAAATAGCAAATGAGAACCTATTGTATGGCATAGGGAATTACTGGATGCTCTGTGGTTACCTAAATGAGAAGGAAATCCTAAAAAGAGGGGATATATGTATATGTATAGCCGATTCACTGTGCTATTAACACAACATCGTAATTAACACATTGTAAAGCAGCTATACTCAAATAAAAGTTAATAATAAAAAAAGAAACATGAAGAAAGGTCCAGTGATGAGACAGTGGGAGAGAGAGAATGCTGGGATATGAAAGGGTCTCCCTCAAGTACTCAGCAGAGTAATGATCTGGGTATCCTTATGAAGAAAGTGCCTGAGGCCAAGGAAAGAACATTTTTAAAAGATCCTGGAACAATGCCTGGTGCTCACCACACAGGACAAGCAATTGTATGTAAGTGATCTCCCCACACAGACTGGGCTACTTATAACTCATGGGCCATTGGGAAGAACATTCAAAAAACTCTTGTGATGGACAGGGAGGCTTGGCTGTTAAAATGCTGCACTCAGTATGCCCGTAAATTTGGAAAACTCAGCAGCGGCCACAGGACTGGAAAAGGTCGTTTTTCATTCCAGTCCCAAACAAAGGCAGTGCCAAAGAATGTTCCAACTACTACACAATTGCGCTCATCTCACATGTTAGCAAAGGAATGGTCAAAATTCTCACTGTGAGGCTTTCACAGTATGTAAACTGAGAACGTCCATATGTGCAAGCTGGATTCAGAAAAGGCAGAGGAACCAGAGATCAAATTGCTGACATCCGTTGATTCATAGTAAAAGCAAGAGGGTTCCAGAAAAATATCTACTTCTGCTTTCTTGAGGACGCCAAAGACTTTGACTGTGTGGATCACAACAAACTGTGGAAAATTCTTCAAGAGATGGGAATACCAGACCACCTTACCTGCCTCCTGAGAAATCTGTATGCAGGTCAAGAAGCAACAGTTAGAATCAGACATGAAAGAACGGACTGGTTCCAAATTGGGAAAGGAGTATGTCAAGACTGTGTGCTGTCACCCTGCTTATTTAACTTCTATGCAAAGTACATCATGTGAAATGCCTGCCTGGATGAAGCACAAGCTGGAATCTACATTTCTGCAAGAAATATCAATACCCTTCTATATGCAGACGACACCAGGTTTATGGCAGAAAGCGAAGAGGAAGTAAAGAGCCTCTTGATGAAAGTGAAAGAGGAGAGTGAAAAAGCTGGCTTAATATTCAGCATCCAAAAAACTAAGATCATGGCATCCGATCCCATCACTTCATGGCAAATAGATGGGGAAACAATGGAAACAGTGAGAGACTTTATTTTCTTGGGCTCCAAAATCACTGTACATGGGGACCACCGCCATGAAATTAAAAGACGCTTGCTCCTTGGAAGAAAAGCTATGACCAACCTAGACAGCATATTAAAAAGCAGAGATATTCCTTTGCCAACACAGGTCAGTCTAATCAAAGCTATGGTTCTTCCAGTAGTCGTGTATGGATGTGAGAGTTGGACTATAAAGGAAACTGAGTACCAAAGAATTGATGCTTTTAAACTGGTGTTGGAGAAGCCTCTTGAGAGCCCCTTGGACTGCAAGGAGATCCAACCAGTGCATCCTAAAGGAAATCAGTCCTGAATACTCATCAGAAGGACTAATGCTGAAGTTGAAGCTCCAATATTTTGGCCACCTGGTGGGAAGAGCTGACTCAGTGTAAAAGTCTCTGATGCTGGGAAAGACTGAAGGCAAGAGGAGGAGTGGGTGGCTGAGGATGAGATGGTTGGATGGCATCACCGACTCAATACACATGCATTTGAACAAACTCCAGGGTTTGGTGAGAGACAGGGAAGCCTGATGTGTTGCTGTCCTTGGATCGCTACTGAACTGAAGAAACTGGGGAACAGTTCCTTACAACCGGAAAGCTCCATAGGGCCTACAACCAGCCCATCTTTCTCTGCTCTGAGTCACCTTGCAGAACAAGCCACAGTCAGTGAATCCAAGGAGGGCACAGGAAAAAGCTGACTGCAGGATACTTTTACCACCTGATATCCCCTCACCTTTTCACCTGGGCCCTACATCGTCTCTACCTGTGACACCTATTATTCTCTGAAAACCAAGAAGTTCGTCCCTTGTGAAGACACTTCGCTTTCCCTCACCCCAGCACACCCGCGGGACAATCTGATGTGAGTCAGAGAACAAAAGGGAACGAATTCAACTCTATACCACGGTTTCCAGCCAAAGACATGATGAAGAGGGTCAGGCTCTGCGGATTGAGCTGATCCAGGAGGAAAAGCAGCCGGTCCTCGAGCCGCTATCAGGGGAGGCCCCGAATCAGGTCAAGATCAGGGAGTAGATGGACCCGGCCATCACCAGCTGAGAACCAAGTGGCCCCTGCTTCGCAAGTTAACAGGTTCAGAAAGAGAGCTTGACCTCTCACCACACCTGGATTCCAGGTCTTCCCTCACGACCTGCGGAGCCTACCTTGTCCAGTTCTTGGATGAGGCTGAACCTCTGATCCAGGGGTTGGGCGGGCGTCGTTGCACTTTGTCACACCTTCGGGGGCAGGGGATGGATCCGTCCCCTCGGCGCGCTCCACTCGCCGGCTCCGAAGCCCTGTGCCTACCATTTCTGCTGCAGGGAGCCGTGTGTCTGTGGTCCCTCGGGCGTCCGCTGTGCGTCCACCCTGACGGGGAGAGGACCACCTCACCCTCGTCCCGTCCACGTGGGACGTCAGCATGCCGGACGCGACAGAAAACGATGAATCCGCTCCTCTGTCTGGACGTGGGAGGTGAAAACTAGGACCTGCAGGGGAGCAAAGCAAGGCGAAATCTCGAGAAACGCCCTGATCTAAAGCCCTTTTCAAGTCCGCCTCTTTGGGAACTCAGGCCTCTAGCGCGCTTGAGGGTGCTGTCGCGCTCACACTCTCGACCGCACTCGGAGTCCAGGCGGAACCAGGAGGAGCCCTGCTGCCTGGGGGCCGGTGCCCATGCGGCCCGCGCCTGCCTCGGGGTCTGAGCCCGTGAACCTCACTGAGAAAGGGAGGAAAGCCACTGCTGGAGGAAAGGGCACATGCATTCCCCAAATTGAGAAGCTCTACTGCTAAAGGAAACCAGAGACAGACAGACACACAGACAACCTTGCATTGAAACCTTTCAGCGAAAAGAAACTCTGCCTGCTGTGAGGTAAATACGAAGACCCTTCAAGACACCGGCTTTCTGAAAAACAAAACAAAACAAAACAAAACGCCTTTACCTCTCTTAAATTCACGCTCCACGACCTGTTGAACAGCAAAATTATAAAAGGAAAACAAGAGGCGTTTCAGACATTGTAAAATGTAAAACTAAGCGGTCCTTCAAGAAGAATCTCAAGTTTGGAATGAAGACGGTCAGATCTGCGTGGACCGCGCCTGGCTCCTCTGCGGCTTTATGCTGGGCCTGGTAGGCAAAGGAATTCAACAAATGACCCGAGCCTCAGTCTTTGCGGCGGTTCCCGCTAAACGTGAAAGCGTGATGCAAGTCTGGACTGAAACTAGAGGACTAGCATCAGCCACAGAGGCAGGAATCTGAGGAACCCCGGTGCTAGGCGGCGCCGGAGAAGCGCTGCTGTGAAAGGCCTGCAAGAGAGGAGCGCACGGGTCAGACGGGGCAGAGGGGAGGGCGGGTCCTTTGTTTCCCGAGTGGGATTGGAAGCATCGAGCCAGGTCCCCGCTGGCGCCATGAAAGGGACTCCAAGGCACTGGATCTGCCTCTGGAAGGGCTGTGTCCACCTTGACGGACGTGGGGCCACCTGGGGCTCAGACGCATCTTCCTCCCCCCCGCTCCTGAGGCTTCTGAGAACTGGGGAGTCAGGGGAGGCAACCTCTGCTCTTGGGCGCCAAGCTGGCACACTGGGACCTCGCCCCGGGAGAGGCGAGGAACCCTAAATCAGGCCCTTTCAGGAACTGCGGATCCTTGCCTGACGGATTACCTGTGTTTTCAGAGTCCTCTTCCTTTGAAAATTTGAAGGTCAGGTGTGTTCAAACATGTAATTCTTGAATATGTCACTAGATACACGTGGTCGTGTGGTTTCCGTAGTGTAGTGGTTATCACGTTCGCCTAACACGCGAAAGGTCCCCGGTTCGAAACCGGGCGGAAACAACTTCACTTTCCTCCAAAGTTTTAGATTCATATTTTAAATACAAAACAGAGGTCTGCTGCGTGGAATGAGGCTTGCAGCTTCAGCTTCAGCATCAGTCCTCCCAAAGAATATTCAGGGTTGATTTCCTTTAGGACTGACTGGTTTCATCTCTCCTTGACCTGCATACAGGTTTTTCTGGAGGCAGGTAAGATGGTCTGCTATTCCCACCTCTTGAAGAATTTTCCATATTTTGTTGTGATCCACACAGTCAAAGGCTTTAAGGAGTCAATGAAGCAGAAATAGATGTCTTTCTGGAATTCTCTTGCTTTTTCTATGATGCAATGGAGGAAAAATGCAGGGAAAAAAGGAGGAAATGGATAGAACCAAATTAATTGGAGAAATATATGGAAAAGGTTAAATAGAGAGTGCTACAAACAGTGGAGGAAATTTCTTTGGTAAAAGGCGTTTACAGGGTGATGATGATGAGCCTACTCTTTCATGCATTCAAGGATTCCCAGTCGACCTGCTTTCCTCCAGAGATCCTCTCTGAGGATCAGAGACTACCTGGACGTAAGTCCTTGTCTGTGTGTGTGTGTGTGTGTGTGTGTGTGTGTGTGTGTGTGTGTACACAAGACACAGAGGAGTAGGGTAGTAGTGGAGCATGGGAGAGAATGCATAGACCAGAAACAATCATACATCATTTACGTTCTAAAAGAGTGAGACACGTCCCTGGGTGGGCTCAAGCCACGAACTTTTCGGTTAACAGACGAATGAGCTAACCCATTGCTCCCCAAAGTCAGTTGGGAGGAGAGTTTAACCCTCACTCGCACAGAAAGCAAGCATACTTACGGAACTGGGCGGAGCCGCCTGTGTTTCGCAGAATGGCGTTTCCACTTCCGAGCCTCGGACAACCTGAGAGATGGAGTCCACTCAGCCTGTTCGTTCCCGTCGGGAAGCCGGGAGGTTCCGAGGGCAGAAGGTCTCCTGAGCGTCCTCGCCGCCGCAGATGTCAGCGCCCAAGAGAAGCCGCGAGCTTGAGCCGAGGGGCCCCAGAAAGAAGCTGATGGCTCCCGGTTTGATCCGCCTTCGTCCGACCATTTGCGCTTCTGGACATCGGTTTAGTAGATGGGGTGCGTGTGGCTGCAGCTGGAAAGAGATCAGTTTGTTGTGATCCACACAATGTAAGGCTTTAGCTGTCTTTTGAGGACGGGAAATGAAAGATGTGAAGAGGGCGAATAGATCCGAGGAAGGCCAAGGGCAGGAGAGAACGGAGAATGAGCCAGAGGGAGAAAGGGACTTCACGAGAGAGGAGCGGGCTGCTATCGCGGCGGAGGCCGTCGCTGGGTTGGGGAGATCACAGCGCCTGACTCTGGCGCAGCTCCCACGCTTTCCTGAGGTGTCCGGGAATCCCGTTCACCCCAAATCGCAAAGCTGCTGGCCTTGCATTTGTTCTGGCAGTTTCCTTTGCTGGTTGTAAAATTCTGGGTCTTGTATCACGTATAGAAATGTTTTCCACTGTAAACCCTTATTTTTTTTTTTAATTGGGGGATTTTTAAAGCAAGGAATTGGACTACTGTTCCCCTTTTGATGAGCTGATCAGATGAACTAGTAAACTGGCAGATCCCACTAGCCCAGGAGGTTACTGTTGGTCAGACAGGATTCCTTCACTCTCTCTTGAAAGTTCCACTGCCACTGAAAGATATCAGTAACTTAAAAGAAAACCACACCCAGACTTCATGCAGTGCAGTGCCAAAATGTAAGAGCTTACACTCAATGGTGACATGCAAAGTGCCATGTGCTGAGGCACCGTCTACAAGTTTTACATGGATGTACTCACTTTATCCTTTCAACATGCTTCTAGCATATCATCATCCTCATTTCACATATGAGAAATCTGAGACATGGAAGGTTAAATAACTTGTCTAGTCACTCAGTCAGTGAGTGGGATCTGAAAGCAGCAATTTGAACTGGAGCCTGCCTGGCTCCACAGGTTATGGTGCTAGTCAAAGGGGAACAGAAATGGTAAAAATGTTTGGCAAGAGATTTAAGCCTGCATGTTTCTTTGACAAAACACCAAGGAGGAGTCATGTAACACAAATAAAACTGCAGTATCCTCATGACCCACTTGCCAGGCAAACACCTTTCTTATTCCAAGAGCTGCTCCCCTTGAATCCCCAACTTATACACACCTTCTGCAAGAACTAGATTTTTCGTCCCCTTTATCCTTTCCTCTCACCTCTCCAATACCTCTTTCACAGCTCTTCTGTTCTTTCACTTCCAGGTCATTCATTTTTTTTAAAATTTAAAAACCTTAAATATATCTAAAGAAGTAAATAAGCAGTCATCCGTAGTTCCACCTCCTAGAATGGACTGCTGTTAACATCTTTGCACATTTTCCTTCAGATCTATTTTTACATTATTCTAAGTAGCAAACGCGCATGGGTTCATGCTAAATCGTTTCAGTCCTGTCTGACTCTTTGGGACCCAATGACTGTAGCCTGCCAGGCTCCTCTGACCATGAGAGGATTCCAGGTAAGAATATGGAGTGGATGGCCATACCCTCCTCCAGGGAATGTTCCTGAACCAGGGATAGACCCCATATCTCTTGTGTCTCTTGCATTGGCAGGTGGGTTCTTTACCATTAGTATCACTTGGGAAGCCCCTAAACTCTATGTGCTATTTTACAAAATTGAAATGATGCAGAAAATACAAATATGTAAAATTTTGAAACATCTTAAATTCAAAAGTAACTTCTGTTAATGTAAGTAAATGATAATGGAGTCATTTAGGTATATCAACTGAGAGACAGAGAAGGCAATGGCACCCCACTCCAGTACTCTTGCCTGGAAAATCCCATGGACAGAGGAGCCTGGTAGGCTGCAGTCCATGGGGTTGCACAGAGTTGGACACGACTGAAGTGACTCAACAGCAGCAGCAGCAACCAAGAAAAGTATATATATATATATATATATATATACATATATATGCTTTTATATGATTGAGCTCTTATAGAATCTATTCTGACTTTAAAGTATTTCAATTTACTAGTGTATAAATTTAATGAAAAAATGGAAAAATGAAGAAACTATTGAACTTTCAATCAAATTGTTTACCTTAAGAGACATACATTTCTAAAGAACCCTCTAGTGCTAATAATAATAATAATGAATGTCATTGAATTAAGGTATTAAGATTTGGAACGATTCCTCTCGTTATTTTTTAAAACATCAAATTTCTTAAGAATTAATTTTAAAATGATACAATCTATCCATTTCAAGTTTGATGACTTTTGACAAGTGGATGTACCTATGGAACCACTACCCAGTTCAAGAACATCTCCAGCACTCCAAAATATCCCCTTGAGCCCCTTTGCCGTCAACCCCCTGCCACTCCCTGTCCCAGGGGCTCAGTGATCTAGTTCTTGTCACTAGGGATTAGTTTGCCTCATCTAGTAATTCCCATAGGTGGCCCCGCAGAGTATGTACTCGTTTCATCACTCAGGGTGAAGTTTTAATCCTTATTGTTGCCATGTATCAGAAATTTGTTTCATTTTATTGAAGAGTAGTATTTCTTGGAGTGACCATGTCACAATCATATCTATTCACTTTGTGCTGGACATGTGAATGGTTTTCAATTTGGGGACTATTATGAACAAAGCTACTACGAGCAAGTCCCTTTTGTGGGCATATGTTTTATAAATTCCATTTTAAATTTTCTATTCTTTAATATACATTTATTTTGTGAATGGATGTTACATTCATCATGACAAAATTTATTGAAATGTTTAAAAATGTATTCAAATGTTACAAAAGACTGAAGTGCCAGCTTATCTTTGATTGTTTCCTCCTAGAAGATACTTAATATTGCCCACCTTCTGTGCCAGCTGTGTTATTTGATTATCTCATTTAATCTACACAATAGCTTCATGAAGTACTTATTATTTCTTTCATATGACACTTGCAAAATTGGCCTAGCAAATTGGAGTTGACCCAAGGTCAAAAGGAAGTTAAGTGGTGGCACCAGGATTAATAGGAGGCCCCCTGAGTGTTGGGCTCATTACGTTTGGGCTAAATGGTCTCTGCTGTTCCTGGTTCCTGGTTTCCTGTCTACCTTTCGCCCCCGATCTGTGTGCTTGAGGCTGACCCTGGAAACCAGCATTTCCAGGTCTTTCTTGCCCATGGAATCCAATGGGTGCAGCCAAACAGATGAGATCAGAAGGGAGAGGGGAGGAATGTGCATGATAAATGTTGTCTGCCATATCAGCAAACAAAGCACGCTGTGCCATCTAGCGGCCCGCCACTACCGACCTTAGTGAGCGCATTAAGAAGAAACCTATCTGTTGTTGGAGCAGGAAATGGCAACCCACTGCAGTATTCTTGCCTGGAAAATCCCATAAAGAGAGGAGCCTGGTGGGCTACAGCCCATGGTGTCCCACAGAGTTGGATATGACTGAGCATGCATGACTGAACACAGACTGTGGGATCTTAGTTCTACAAACCCTGGCCCACAGCTGTGAAAGCACCAAGTTCTAACCACTAGATTGCCAGGGATTTCTTATCACATCTTAAGATGTCAGTTACCTGGGTGTAAACTTCATCGAAGCACTTCATTGCATGTATACTTGAAAACTGCAAGAGGCTAGATCATAAATGTTCTCATCACAAAAAAGAAATGAGAATTATGTGATGGGATGGAGGTGCTAGTAAACGCTCTGGTGGGAATCATTTTGCTATATATAACTATCCGATCAACGTGCTCAACTCACACAGCGTTATGTCAATTATGTCTCAAAAAAGTTGGAGGAAACAATTTTTGAAAACAAGAAAGAAACCTGTGTTACTTCTTCGGAATCCATCCAAAGCCAAGGGGGATACGTTCCAGTGCCGCAAGTTCAAGTGCAATACAGCTGGGGAGGAGGAAGGACTGCTTACTCACTGGTCACCTGCCCAAGGTTGTCTGCTTTGGCTCCAGCAGCTGGTGGGAACTAGACTGGCCTTCACCAGCACCAGGAGAACTGGGTCCCTGCAGGCTCCCACTTCATCCTCATGAGGTGTTTCGATGAGGAAATCACCAAGGATTTCTTCTTTTCCCCTAATCTATTACCACTTCTCACTGTGTCTCTTCAAGACCATTGTTGGGTGCTGACTGGACAGGGCTTGAAGGAGATGCTGCCCTTTCCCTACCGGTCTCTTCTGGCCCGGAGGTTACTGCCCGCGGGATCAGAACCAGGGGGCCGGGAGGGCACCGGCTCTCTGAGAACCAAAAGTCGCTGCGTGCACCCAGGTGCGCCGCTCACCTGCGCCTCGCCGGCTCCCGGCGTGCTGAATCCACGCTATCGGCTGAAGCATCTCCCGCGGTGCCACGCCTGCGTGAGGGCTCTAGACCCCGCGGCAGGGGCCATGCTGAGGTGGCCCGGCCCTGCCCCCGACCCTGGAGGACAGGCGAGGAGAGGCCAGTCTCGACCGGCTGGGCCAAGAGAGTTCTCAACCTCGGCCCAGCCCCACGTACTCGACGTTAAAAGACTCAAACCCTAAAGTTTCAAAGGAGGGAAACTCTCGAGTTGAATCCATCTCCCGACCTTTAGGAGGAAAGTTGAGGGAGGAAATCAGACCAAGAAAAAGATTATGTGCATCAAAATGCATAACTAACCAAAGAAAAATAGGATTTTCTGACAAGTTGGAAGTGTGATGTGAAAGACTGGTGTCAAAGAGAAGTGTGTTTGGTCTGAGCCAACAGAGCATCAGGTAAGGTGGGAAAACACCCTTGCCACAGGGGTGGAAGGGCAAAGACCCAGAGTTTCTTTTGGAACCCTGGGGCCTTCCCAGAAAGCGTAATCCATTGATGCTGTCCCATTTCCCACCTCTGTGGTCCTTAGAGATATTTGGGATCCCAGGTCTCACCTGGGGGTCTCCATTCCAACTCCTTTTTTTGGAAGACAAATGCCAACGGTTTGCATCACTCTGATGCTTGCTTTTCAACTATCAAGGTCCTGAAAGCATCTGGACCTCGCTAATGGAAGGAGTACCTGACCAGTTGCAGTTCACAGAGGAGCCTGAAATTTGGGCTTGGGAGAAGAGTGGGGGGAGTGGAGAGCAGATTCTGGGGGATCCTGAGGTCTAACTGCCTGGGGGCCCACAGGGACCTCGCTCTGGGAGAGGTGAGGAACTCTCAGTCAGGGCCTTTCAGGAACCCCAGATCCTTACTCGAGGGATCACTTGGGCTTCCTTTGAAAATTTGAAGGCCAGCGGTGTCCAAACATGCATTTCTTGAGCATGTCACTAGGCACTGGCTGCCATGTGGTTTCCGTAGTGTAGTGGTTATCACGTTCGCCTAACACGCGAAAGGTCCCCGGTTCGAAACCGGGCGGAAACAACGTCACTTTACTGCAAACTTTTAGATTCACATTTTAAACATAAATGGAGGCCTGCCGCAGGGAGTGAGACTTGGCGCTTCAGCTTCACCATCAGTCCTCCTAAGGAATATTCAGGGTTGATTTCCTTTAGGACTGACTGGTTTCATCTCTCCTTGACCTGCATACAGGTTTTTCAGGAAGCAGGGAAGGTGGTCTGTTTTTCCCATCTCTTGAAGAATTTTCCACAGTTTGTTGTGATCCACACAGTCAAAGGCTTTAGAGTAGTTCATGAATCAGAAACAGATGGCTTTCTGGAATTCTCTGGCTTCTTCTATGATCCAGTGGATGGAAAACGGAGGAAAAGAATAGAGCCAAATTAATTGGAAAAGTATATGGAAACGGTTAAATAGAGACTACTACAAACAGTGGAAGAAACTTCATTAGTAAAATGAGTTTACAGGGTAGATGGTGACCTGCTTTCCCCCGAGATCCCGGACGTAGGTCCTCCTGTGTGTGTACTGGAGCTCAGGAGAGGAGGCACAGATTAGAAGCAATCGTACATCATTTACATTCTAAGAGTGAGACCCCTCCCTGAGTGGGCTCGAGCCAGGAACTTTTCGGTTAACAGCCGAACTCCGTAACAGATTGCGCCACAGAGACACGAGGAGAGCTTACTTCTCACTCCGACAGAAAGCAAGCATGCTTACGAGCTAGCCGGAGCCACCTGTGTCTCTCAGAGTAGCGTTTTCCCCTCCGAGCCTCGGACAACCTGAGAGATGGAGTCCACTCAGGGTGTTCACTCCCGCGGGGAAGCCGTGCGATTCCGAGGGCAGAAGGCCCCCGAAGTGTCCCCGCCGCGTGTTGCTTCAACTCCGCCGCAGACGCCAGCGGCCAGGAGACGCCCCCAGCTTGATCCAAGGGGCGCCCGAAGGAAGCTGATGGCTCCTGGTTTGCTCCGCCTTCATCCGACCATTTGCGCTTCTGGACACCGGTTTAGTAGATGAGGTGCGTGTGGCTGCAGCTGGAGAGATCACGTCCAACGAGGAAACGTGAAAAGGAGCGAGAGCAGGCAAAAGCGTGGATGAGACAATGAGACCTCCCCTGGGAAGCCTGTGAAGAGGCTCAGACAGATCGTGAGGGATAAAAGATAATTTTGTTAAGTAGCAGAAAAATGTGTTGTGCTGTTCAGTCTCTCGGTCCTCTCGGACGTTTTGCGACCCCATGGACTGCAGCACGGAAGGCTTCCCTGTCCATCACCAACTGCCGGAGCTAGCTCAAACTCATGCCCATTGAGTCGGTGATGGCATCCAACCATCTCATCCTCTGTCACCTTCTTCTCCTCCTGCCTTCAATCTTTCTCACCAGCAAAGGTCTTTTCCAATGAGTCAGCTCTTCTCATCAGGTGGCCAAAGTACTGGAGCTTCAGCTTCAGCATCAGTCCTTCCAGTGAATATTCAGGACTGATTTCCTTTAGGATTGACTGGTTTGATCTCCTTGAAGTCCAAGGGACTCTCAAGAGTCTTCTCCAACACCACAGTTCAAACGCATCCATTCTTCCATGCTCAACCTTCTTTGTGGTCCAGCTCTCACATCCACACAGGACTACTGGAAAAACCGTAGCGTTGACTATATGGACCTTTGTTGGCAAAGTAATGTCTCTGCTTTTTAATATGCTGTCTAGGTTGGTCATAGCTTTTCTTCCAGGGAGCAAGTGTTTTTTAATTTCATGGCTGCAGTCACCATCTGCAGTGATTTTGGAGCCCTGGAAATAAAGTCTGTCACTGTTTCCATTGCTTCCCCATCTATTTGCCATGAAGTGATGGGACCGGATGTCATGCTCTTAGTTTTTTGAATGCTGAGTGTTAAGCCAGCTTTTTCATTCTCCTCTTTCACCTTCATCAAGAGGCTCTTTAGTTCCTCTTTGCTTTTTGCCAAAGGGTGGTGTCATCTGCATGTCTGAGGTTCTTGATATTTCTCCCTGCAGTCTTGATTCCAGCTTGTGCTTCATCCAGCCTGGCATTTCGCATGATGTATTCTGCATACAAGTTAAATAAGCAGGGTGACAATATACAGCCTTGACGTACTCCTTTCCAATTTCGAACCAGTCCATTGATCCATGTCTGGTTCTAACTGTTGCTTCTTGAGCTCCATACAGGTTTCTCTGGAGACAGTTAAGGAGGTCTGGTATTCCCATCTCTTGAAGAATTTTCCACAGTTTGTTGTGATCCACACAGTCAAAGCCTTTAGTGTTGGTCAATGAAGCAGAAATAGATGTTTTTCTGGAATTGTCTTGGTTTTTCTATGATCCAAAAGATGTTGGCAATTTGCAGTCTGGTTCCTCTGCCTTTTCTAAATCCAGCTTGAACATCTGGAAGTTCTCAGTTCACATGCTGTTGAAGCCTAGCTTGGAGAATTTTGAGCATTACACTGCTAGCATGAGAAATTAGTGCAACTGTGCAGTGGTTTGAACGTTCTTTGGCACTGCCTTTCTTTGGGATTGGAATGAAAACTGACCTTTTCCAGTCCTGTGGCCACTGCTGAGTTTTCCAAATTTGCTGGCAAACGAGGGCAGCAATTAAACAGCATCATCTTTTAGGATTTGAAGTAGCTCAGCTGGAATTCTACCACCTCCACTAGCTTGTTTGCAGTGATGCTTCGCAAGTCCCTATGTTGACTTCGCACTCTAAGAGTCTGGCTCTAGCTGAGTGATCACCCCATCCTGGTGATCTGTGTCATGAAGATCTTTTTTGGATAGTTCTTCTGTGTATTCTTGCCACTTCTTCTTAATATCTCTTGCTTCTGTTTCTGTCCTTTATTGTGCCCATCTTTGCATGAAATGTTCCCTTGGTATCTCTGATTTTCTTGAAGAGATCTCTAGTCTTTCCCATTTTAATTGTTTTGCTCTATTTCTTTGCACTGTTCACTTGGGAAGGCTTTCTTATCTCTCCTTGCTATTCTCTGGAACTCTGCATTCATTTGGGTGTATCTTTCCTTTTCTCGGCCTTTTGCTTCTCTTCTTTTCTCAGCTATTTATAAGGCCTCTTCAGACAACCATTATGAGCATTTTTCTTTTCTTTTTCTTGGGGATGGTTTTGATCAAGGCCTCCTGTACAATGTTGCAAACCTCCATCAATAGTTCTCCAGGCACTCTGTCTATCAGATCTAATCCCTTGAATCTGTCACTTCCACTGTATAATCAGTCGTAAGGGATTTGATTGAGGTCATACCTGAATGGCCTAGTGGTTTTCCCTACTTTCTTCAATTTAAGTCTGACTTTGGCAATAGAGCTTCTCCATCTTCGGGCTGCAAAGAATAGAACCAGTGTGATTTTGGTATTGACCATCTAGTGATGTCCATGTATAGCATCGTCTCTTGTGTTGTTTGAAGAGAGTGTTTATGACCGGCGCGTTCTCTTGGCAAAACTCGGAGGGAGAATCAGAGAAGAGCATGAAAGAGAGAAAAGCTCAAACTTCTGTTGGTGCCCACAAATAAAACAGCAAAAACCGTGTGAGTATATTTCTGTGGGACAGTTACCTTATGCCACGTTGTGCATTGGAACTGTAGAGTGTAAGTGCTGCATTGTGGCAGCAGCAACCTTGGTTCAGATCCAGGCTAAGGCAAGGTAGTGTCTATAGCCTGTCTTGCCATTTGCCTTTTTTCTTTTATTTAGTTTGACGTATAGTTGATTTTCAATGTTGTGTTTGTTTCAGGTGTACGACAAAGTGGTTCAGTTATACACACATATACATCTAGTTTTGGTTCAGATTATTTTTCCTTTCAGATTATTACAAAATGTTGAGTATAGGTCCCTGGCTATACCCTAGGTGCTTGTTGGTTATCTGCTTTCTGCACAGTAGTAGTGTGTATATGTTAATCCCACACTTCTAATTTATCCCTCCCCCTTTCCCCTTTAGTAACCATAATGTTGTTTTCTATGTCAGTGGGTTTATTTCTGTTTTGTACATATGTTCGTTTGTATCAGTTTTAGTTTTGTTGTTTAGATTTCTCATATAAGCAATGTCATATGATGTTTGTCTTTCTCTGCCTGGCTTACTTCACTAGGATGACAATCTCTTGGTCCATTCATGTTGCTGTAATTGGCATCACTTCGTTCTTTTTTATTTATTTATTTTTTTGGTTGAGTAATATTCTATCCATTTACTTTTAATTCCAGCACCAGCTATGCCCCCTAGCAGTGGTGGGAGAGCAGAATTTGCCACTGGCCCGGGAGCAAAATGCAGCAAGAGGAGGAGTAAATCCCACAGCGCACAAACCTGCCAATCAAAGCAAAACCTAGAACAGCTGCTTGTCTCACTGTTGAGCAGGACACATCCCCAAAGTTTAAAGATTGCCCTTCATGGAGCCTTGTCTATAGTTTACACGAACGAAATAACACGGTCATTGTTGTTGTTGTTTTCTGGTAAAGATATTTCTAATATCAGTGAGGTTTTTCTTACACTAAAGGAGAAGACATATTTAAGAGGTTTACAATAAAATGCAAACTAGTCATCATGGTCTAGACCAGCTCCTTTCCATCCACCATCCACTGATTTTTACAGAAACAGTAAGTCATTGAACTATAGGCACAGTTTGTTGCATTTTTGCACACGTAATCGGCACCCAGATCAAGGTGTAGAAAATTTCCCCCACCCTTGAAATGTCACCTGAGCCACTTTCTAGGCAATTCCCGCACTAGATCGCTTATTTTATTACCTTTCTGAGTCCACCGCAATAGTGCACTGCTGCCTGCTCTTGAAATTCAAATGAAGGAAGCTACATTTTTGGAACTGACTCTGCTTTCATGCAACATTTTGTTCATTAAACAAACATATTCATAGTGTTATGCCTATTTCATTACTTTCGGTATTATTGGAGTAATTTTGTTAGGTTTTTTTGTGTGTTAACTGGTGTTCTTGGTGAATATTCCATACCAATTGTTTGTATATTGTGCATTCATAGAAGTACTACAATTGCTGGGTCACGACGTAGGTACAAGATTAACTTTATTAGAAACTGCCAACAGTCTTCTAGAATGATTTTGAACTGACTACTACAGGTGCAATTGCTCCACGTTTGTCGGCATTTAGTGTACGAATTTTTTAAAAAGCAGTCATGCTGGAGGCTGTGTAATGATATCTCCTTATAAGTATGACGTTTATTTCCCGAATGAGTAAATATGTCGAGTATTTTCTTATAGCCTTTGGTCATTAAAATATTACCTTTGTGATCCCTGGCTTAGGCTTCACAGGAAAAGGGAACCAGGTGCTGTGGTCCGTCGCTGAGGTGTAGATGGATTTTCCTAAGTGTCTCTCAGAGACAGAGACCCAGGCTCAGGGTATTCCCAGTGTCGACAGGTTTAGATCCGATGACTGGCCCAGCAATAGTGGATATGCCCAGCCTCCCAGGCTTTTACCGTCTCCACCCACTTTCAGTTGAGCAAGTGCAGAACATGTGTTAAAATATTCTCTTTCAACCTATTCATTCACATTCGTTTCCCTGAGTACTCTGAACAGCCCATTCATCTCACTACCATAAAGGGAAAACTGTTATCAGCAGCATAAGCAGATGGTTCATGTAAAAATCAGCATCAGAATATCAATAGGATGGTGATCCAGGGAAATGCCCTGACTCTCCAGCTGCTGCTGTTTGGAATCCCCGTTTGTCTCTACCAGGTAGTGGGCGGGCACCCATTTCCCTTGGAAGCTCGCTCCGAAGACCTGTTAGGACAAATGTTATGTCCACTGTAGGGCAAGAGGTGAGCAAGGGAGGGGGGCTGGTGGATGGGGACCAAGGGTGTGGACGAAGCCTGCAGAGGCGGCGGTAGCTGAGGCAGCAACAGTGGCTGTGCGTGTATGTGGTTCCGGAAGAGCTGATGAAAGGCGGTGAGTCCGGTGGGTGAGAGTGTGTGCTCTGCCTGTGTGGGGAGGGGCGGGAGGATTGGGAGATCTTTGCTAGAATTACTTGGCAGGGAGTGATTTGGTAAGGGTGGGAGAGGGGAGGAGGGGGACCCTGAGTGAAAGATGGTGGCCCGAGGGGTCCATGCTTATAGTTAGCTGGCAGCAGAGATACGGTGATCTTGAAGGTGCTTTCTCCAATGGAACGTCTTGTCCGTTGTCTTCCCGGCGTTCTGACCTCTGTGATTTCCCTGCTAGGGTGAAACTGACTTCAGAATTTCTGCTTGATAATCCGTATATAGTAAAATGTCTATATTCATTCAGGCGAACTGAGCAAAGGACAAACTCAAGAGTTCAAAGTAGCAGGGGATGGATAGGCATTACCTGGAAAACGTGTCAAAGGGCTTCATCCATGTATCAAAGTGTATCTTCCATACCTGGTCGATAAAACATTTTGTACGTCTTAAAAAAATGTTTTTGGTACGTCTTGATCTTGGTGATTATTTCACATCAAATAGCTGTTCATTAATGATCTGTGCATCTTATCCTGTGAATACACCTTAATAATTTTCTTCCTGGATAGAATGGGCGGTCACATGTTGGAGAACCCAGCGTAGACTATTACCGTGTTGAAGAAAAAGAAGTCAGACGCCACGTGTAACACGGAGGTCATGCCGTGACTCGGATTCGAACCGAGGTTGCTGCGGCCACAACGCAGAGTACTAACCACTATACGATCACGGCGCGCCACATACCAAGCGATGAGAACGGTCTTTAATGTCTGTCCTTTGACGTAAAATGATTCCGATCGTTGCGCTGCTTTGTTCTTGGAAACTGCAGGTATTCGTTTTCTCTCTTTCATGCTCGATCATCGGTTCCCCCGCTCTTTCTCTCAATTCTGATATATTATGACAAAAGGAAACAAAATCAAACAAGACACCAATTCTCATCTCCCCGGATGCGGCACGTTCCTTCTGGGAAGTCTGGCTGTCCTCGTCCCTACCTCGCCGGCTTCTTTTCCAGCTCTTCGCACTCGTCCCTTTGGATCCACCTTCCCCATTAGCTGGTTCCGGCTCCCGCCCCACCGACCGCGGCCGAGCCGAGGGAGGGCAACACCAGCGGTGCAGACGGTCCGGTGAAGGCGGAGCAAAGAACCGAAAGAACCAGTACGGAACCCACCCGGTGTCCAACTTCCCCTCTGGCCCCCTCGGCTCCGGCCCGGGGCGTCTCTGGCGCGTTTCTGCCCTCGGAAATGTGCGTGGTTCCACCGGTCGTGGAAGCGGGTAATTATCCATCGATGGGGATGAGAAGTATCTTGCTCGAGCGTGTCTCTGTGGCGCTATCTATTAGTGCCTTTGGCTGTTCACGGAAAGCTTGGTTGTTCTAAACACACCTTAGAAAAGCCTTCCTTGAAACACTGAAAAGCTGTGTGGTTCTTTCTACGCTGCGCAACCTTTCCGGGAAAGGCAAAAGGGCTCCTCTACTGCTACCCTCCTGTCCGGAGTCTTTGATGCACAGGAGGTTGGCTAGGTCACTGGGAATCCAGAATTTCCTGAAGCAGTGAAACCAGTAACCATATTTCTTTACGCTTCTCCTTTACTGAGCATGTAACAAATCCACTGTTCTGTTTTTTAATCAGTTACATATTTCTATAGAGATTTATATTAAAAATCTTTTATTTTCCCCATACAGATTCCATTTCTCTTTTTCTTCCTCCCTGTGCGTACATCCATATTTCCACGTGGTGCTGCTCTTCCTGGAGGATTCCTTTAGCATTCCTTGTATAGTAGGTCTGCTGATGATGAAGTCTTTCAGCATTTGTATGTCTGTAATGGTCATTATTCACCTTCATATTGAAGGACTTTAAAGGCGGGTAGTGAATAGAATTCCACCTTGACTTTTTCGGCTTCTGTCCTTTGAAGAGGCTGCTCCACTGTCTTATAACTTCCATGCTTCTCTCTCCTCCTCTCTCTCTTTTTAGTCTTTATTAAATTTGTTACAATATGGCTTCTGTTTCTTGTTTTTTTTTTTTTTTTTTTTTTTTTGCCATGAGGCCTGTTGGGTCTTAGCTCTGCAACCAGGGATCCAACTCACACCAAGAAGGCCAAGTCTTAACCACTGGACCACCTGGGAAGTCCCTCACCTCTATGCTTCTGATGAAACCTGACATGTGTACTTTTGTTTCTATATGTATCCGGTCTTTTTCCTCTGGTCCCTCGGGGACTGTATGCTTTTTCAATGGCTTTGAGCACTTTAATTACGATGCGACCAGATGTGTTTTTTCCGTGCTGTTGTGCTCATTCATTTTGTTCATTTGGCTCCTTGGATCGGTGGGTTTATAATCTTTACCATGATTGGAATTATCTGACATTGTTCCTCCAAAGACTGTTTCCCATACCTGGGTATTTTCAGGAGCATCAGTCACCCATGTATCAGGTCTTTCAATGGTGTGCTACCATTCAATGGGCAGTGCTAAAGAACGTTCAAAGTACTGGACAATTGTGCTCACTTCCCATGCTAGTAAGGTTATGCTCAAAATCCTTCAAGCTAGGCTTCAGCATTCAGCTTGAATTGAGAAATTCCAGATGCACAAGCTGGGTTTAGAAAAGGCAGAGGAAGCAGAGATCGAATTGCAAACAGTTGCTGGATCATAGACAAAGCAAGGGAATTCCAGAAAAAAACATCTACTTCTGTTTCTTTCACTTCACTAAAGCCTTTGACTGTGTGGATCATAACAAACTGTGGAACACTCTGAAAGAGATGAGAATACCAGACCATCTTACCTGTCTCCTGAGAAACCTGTATGCAGGTCAACAAGCAACAGTTAGAACCTTATACGGATCAACTGACTGGCTCAAAATTGGGAAAGGAGTACAACTAGGCTGTTTACTGTCTCCCTGTTTATTTAACTTGTATGCAGAGCACATCAGGGGAAATGCCAGGCTGGATGAGTTACAAGCTGGAATCAAGGTTGCTGGGAGAAATATCAGCAGCCTCAGGTATGCAGATGACACCGCTCTAGTGGCTGAAAGCAAAGAGGAACTCAAGAGCCTCTTGATGAGAGTGAAAGAGGAGAGTGAAAAAGCCAGCTTAAAACTCAATATTAAAAAAACTAAGATCATGGCGCCCAGCCCCATCACTTCATGGCAAATAGAAGGGGGAAATGTGGGAGCAGTGACAAATTTTCTGTGCTTGGGCTCTAAAATCACTGTGGATGGTGACTGCAGCCATGAAATTAGAAGACACTTGCTTCTTGGAAGGAAAGCTATGACAAACCTAGACAGGGTATTAAAAAGCAAAGACATCACTTTGCCCACAAAGGTCCATAGAGTCAAAGCTGTGATCTTTCTTGTAGTCATGTACCAATGCGAGAGTTGGATGATAAACAAGGCAGAATGTTGAAGAACTGATGCTTTTGACCTGCGGTGCTAGAGAAGACTCTTGAACGTCCCTTGGATGCTGAGGAGATCAGACCAGTCAATCCTAAAGGAAATCAACCCTGAAAACTCATTGGAAGGATGATGCTGAAACTCCAATACTTTGGCCACCTGATGAGAAGGGCAGACTCCTTGGAGAAGTCCCTGATGCTGGGAAAGTTTGAAGGCAGAAGGAGAAAAGGGCAACAGAGGATGAGATGGTTGGATGGCATCACCGATTCAATGAACACAAACTTGGGCAAACCCTGAGAGATACTGAGGGACTGGGAGGCCTGGAGTGCTGCAGTCAATGGAGTCACAAAGAGTCAAACACAGGTTAGCAACTGAAAAACAATGACTATTCAATGACACTATGTTCATTAAAAGCATTTTATTTTGACAGTGAGTTTCCATTTGGATATTGTGAGCAGTTTTTCATTGCTTTGTGTTCCATAATCTTGTTTTTGTTGTTTTCTGCCATGTCTAATCTGCTCTTCAATCTGGTGAATTTATTGCATTGGATGTTATAGTTTTCAGCTCTAAAGTTGGATATTTTTTTTTTTTTGCCATTTTTGTATGTTCTATGTTTCTAATTAGCATTTTGGACATATGTATGCCATCATGATAACTGTTAAAGTCTTCTCTGTGGATTTTTACATTGTGTCCCTTCTGGTTCAATTTCATTGACTCATTCATTCATTCGTCTCCTCCTTACCTGTCGTTTTCCTGCCTCTTTGCATGACTGGCATCCTTTGATTGGAGGCCAGGCATTGTCAGCGTTTCCCATTTGGGGCACTGGCTATTTTGGTATTCCTACGAATCTTCTTGAGTTTTATCTGGGGTACATTTGAGTGACTTGTAAATGGTTTGATCCCTTTGGATCTTCCTTTCATGATTTTTTAGGTAGGTCAGTCTAGAGCTGCTTATTCCCAATACTGTAACAAGAGTTTTCTGAATGTTCTTCCCAATGGCCCATGAGTGAGGAGCAGTCCAGTCTGTCTGAGGGGATGGAATACAATTGCTTGTCCCGTGTGAGCACCAGGCATTGCACCAGGATCTTTTTAAAAGGTTCTTTCCTTGGCCTCAGGCACTTTCTTCATAAGGATATCCCGATCATTACCCTGCTGAGTACTTGAGGGAGACCCTTTCATATCCCAGCATTCTCTCTCTCTCCCACTCTCTCTCATCACTGGACCTTTCTTCATGTTTCTTTCTTTTATTATTAACTTTTATTGAAGTATAGCTATTTTTACGATGTTGTGATAATAGCAAAGTGAATCAGCTATACATATATCCCCTCTTTTTTTTGGATTTCCTTCTCATTCAGGTAACCACAGAGCGTCCAGTATTTCCCTATACCATAGAGTAGGTTCCCATTTGTTATTTACTGTATACATAGCATCAATAGCGTATACAGGCAAATCCTTAACTTCCCAGTTCCCCCCTTGATATCCATACCTTTTTTTTCTACATCTGTGTCTCTACTTCTGCTTTGCAAATAAGAATCACTGGATCTTTGTCCTGTGAACTCCAGCTGCCTTGCTCTCCACCAACACTCAGCTTCTTGAGTCCAGTGGATTGACCTCAAATCCTCCTCTTTGGTGCCGAGCCTGGGAACTCACTGAAAGCAGGAAGCTGGGCCCATGGCAAGACTCATCTTGTTTGTTTGTCACCTCTCAGGGCTTGCTGTCTTTTGCTGCCTGATTTCCAGTGTCTTAGAAGCTAGTATTTCATGGTTTGTTTTTTTTTTTTTTTTTGGCTTTTTGTTCCTTTGAGAGTGGGACAAAGGGGGAGAGTGAGATTTAGGAAGGAGGGTTAATCTGATTTCTGTCAGTGCACCTTTGCTAGAAACTGAAGGCATCTCTTTATGTTCTTCGTTTTCCCTAAAGAGATGTGCTAATTTATATTCCAATGTATTTTGCCGACTCAAGGAAAGAGTCTTTTCCTTCACGGTCTTGCCATCACAAGAAATTGTCAATACACCTGTCTGTTACTCTAACAAAGGGATTTGTGCCCTACTGACTCAACTTAGCGGCAGGTACAACGAAAAGACAATGTGTACATTTCCCAGAGATTACACATATTCAGCAGCTAAGCTTCCAAGCTGATTGGAAAGTATTCTAATAATTGTAACTGTTTTCAGTGGTGACCAAGTCATTGAGTCCAGACAAGACCAGCCAGAATGACTCTGGAGAGCCTCTTGCAGAGCAGCTTATGGATTACAGGAGTTAAAAAAGAAAAAAAAAAAAAAAAAAAAAGCCCACTGGTCCCAGATATTTACCCGCTTCCCTTCCGTTTATGATTTGCATTTTGGCTTTGGTTGGATGCACACAATCTAATGTGGGGTCTCCCTCCAACATACGGGTACATTTGCAAGCCCGAGACCCTCTCTGTATGATATCGCGACAGGACATGGCTACATCCAGAAAAATTATCTCATTTGAGACAAATTGTTGCAAGCTACAGAATCCTGCACCGGTAATGCATCTTGTACAAACCTGGATCCTTAGAGTTCTTGGTTCCCCTTCCACCGATTCCTCAGTTGAAGCTCAGGAGGAAACAAGAGCTCTTTGGATTGTCCATACTCAGTCGAGGATGTCGCTGGGTTCTAGGACATTTCTCTCTGCCCCTCTCTCACCCTCTTGGAGTGTGTGCCCTTCTGTCTCTCTCTGTCCCTTATACTCTAGGCTGCTGTGGATCTTACCCACTTTCTATCCTCCTCATCAGTTTTCCGCAAATGTGCATTAGGAGTCCTTCAGTCAGCAAGCACTTACTAGGTGCTCACCAGGTACCAGGCCCTTCTCCAGGAAAACTGCTGTATCAGGAGCAAAGTCAAGGTCCCACTCCTTGGTGCATTCACACCAGGAGGCATCAGAAATAAGAATCTCACTCACACATACACACACAGATACAAATAAAAATCACAGCAGGAGAACAACCTGTCGTGTTCTCAGGTTCATCTGCCTGCCAGTGCCTAAGGACCCCAGCAGTGAGTATAAAAAGAATTACATAGCACATGGAAAAATGGTGACTTGAGATCTAGAAGGCAGGTAACTAAGAATCAGGAATTTTTTAAAAATAAATGAGTACTTCAAGCAAACAACAGGTCCTTACTTCTCAGCTTAGAGAGTCCATGTGTTGCATGGACTCAAGAGACATTATGGCTACATTCAGGAATATCTCGTAAAGGTACCCACACGTTCTCTTAAGCTGTTAACCTATAGCCCCTCTATATATAATCTATAAAAATATGGGCAGCATTATATTTAAAAAGTGTTTTGTTATTTCTACCTTAAATAAATATAAATTCTCCAGGAAAAGATTATACGTTAATTCAACCGATTTAATATCAGTCAAAGAACTTAATGATAGATCTTAAAATCGTAAATTGAGCTGAATCGTGGCAGATAAATGCTACTTAGAAGCACATATTAGATGACAGCTAAAAACATTGACCCCAAATTGAAAGGGGAATAATTAAGTCACTATGATTTCGAGACTCAAAAGACTTAATCCTGATTTAAAAGATATTATATGGTATATTTAATTTACTGGGACACATAATTTTAAACTTTATGAATAATAATAAATCTGAAAGTCACCATGAAGGAGTTTTTAGACTAAAATTATTAAAGCAGTGTGGTGCATACGAGGAGTCATCACTGGGAGCATGACAGGACAAACATTTTCTATGTAATTATACATCAACTATTAGAATTCTCTAGCGTGTTAAAAGGATTCGAGATTCATCCTTATTATCAACTTGAATTTTATTCTTGTTTGTAGCATGGAGAGCACTAATTTCTCTAAAGCTAAACCTTTTTTATATTCCTGAGTTACATTTCAGCAAAAAAAAGGTAAAGGGGAAAAAAAAAAAAAGACCCACGAGTTTGCTATTCACTGAGATAGAAAAGGTGGTTCAGAACTCCGCTTTGGAGAGAGGCTGAATGACATACGTGTGGGAAAGCAGGGTGCCTCTGTGCTGGAATTCAGACTGGACCTGGGACTGGGTCAAGGCCAGAACACAAGACTAAGCATTATTGTCCTAGGGCAGCCACCCAA
This sequence comes from Budorcas taxicolor, assembly GCF_023091745.1. Classification (NCBI taxonomy): domain Eukaryota; kingdom Metazoa; phylum Chordata; class Mammalia; order Artiodactyla; family Bovidae; genus Budorcas; species Budorcas taxicolor. The sequence goes on from NC_068912.1 coordinate 21,370,421, forward strand.
TCGACAGCACCCACACAGTAGTTCTGGGAAGCTTTTGAGAATATTCCCTTCTCTTTGCAGCATTTCCCATCTGGTTCTCCATCCTCCAACCACACGGAAGGATTCTTCCCCTCTTGTGTCCTGACAGAACACGTTATGCTCCCTGCAGGGCACGGGGAGCCAGGCAGGAGCCAAGGGGGCAGCTGCACTGCCTCGATGGGTTTCTAGCAAAGGAGCGTGGAAACCCCATGGACAGAGGAGCCTGGTGGGCTAGAGTCCGAGGGGTTGCAAAGAGTTGGACAAGACTCAGCCAGTGAGCACGAGCACCAGCGGTTCCACCACTCCGACGGATCCAAAGCACACCTGAGTGCCCGCCAAAGCAACCCGCAGGAGGCCAGAGGGCAGAGGGCAGACGGCGCCGCGGAGGGCGGAGGATGAAAGCCTAGACCGTCCTACAAGGACAGGGTCTGACTGGCCTGCACTTGAGAAAGACCTGAATAAACCTCCATCTAGGTTACCCTTGCAAACACCCCCCCTGCAGTGGCATTGGTGGTTCAGTGGTAGAATTCTCGCCTCCCATGCGGGAGACCCGGGTTCGATTCCCGGCCAGTGCATTGTGGTTGTGTTTCTTTTGGTCCTCGCTGGTTCCATACAGGAGACCTGGGCTGGGAGAGTCCCCTGGAGAAGGAAATGGCAACCTACTCCAGTATTCTTGCCTGGAGTAATCGGCCCAAGGGATGGCAAAAAGTCCAAAAGGACTGAGCAACTAACACACATATAGCTTCTCTACATCCTACAGAGAGCGGATTCCAGGTGCCTGAAGGGCCAAGAGGGCCCTCTTCCGGACGGCAAAGCTGTTCGCTGGCCTTGGAAGACAGGTCCCACAGAAGTTAGCTTTGAGAGGGACGCCAAAAGAAAGGAACAATCCCGAGATATCCGCACGTTACTATCAAGTGATGTCATAACTCTTATCCAAAGAAAGAAGGTGACGTTAACTGGGCACTTAGGTACAGAATATAGGATGTTCGTATTCTTGCAAACTTTTGGTATCTTACAAAAGCTTTTGGTTTGGGATTTTAATGAATTTTTGGAACGGAAGCCTCACGTTCTCTTTGAATGGAAATTCTGTTAAGTAAGAGTCTGGGTCTACCATGCCAGGAGAAAAGAGTGGAGGCCAGAGCTGCCAGCCCAGGCTGTCCATGGCATCTCAGCTCCAACAGCCAGCCTGAGGTCCAGGACCCTGAGGCCCGCACTCAGCGGCATTTAGAAACTCTGTGCAGAAATGTTCTGCACTGGACCTTTAAGCAAAATACAGTCCCGATCTGGGCGGGGAGAGAGAGACTCGTGTACGTGCAGACGCTGGAAGAAAGAAAGTTTTCCCTGACCGGGAATCGAACCCGGGCCGCGGCGGTGAAAGCGCCGAATCCTAGCCACTAGACCACCAGGGAGCTGCAGGCAAATAGGCTTGTTTAGCCTCTGCAGGTGAAAGGTGAGTGGAAGATGACCCTTCGGAAAGTCAGCAAGCTGGAAAGGCAACGTCGCAGCGGCCCAGGGCTGTGTGCAGCTGTGCAAGGCTCCCAGCCCTGCCCTCGCGGCTCATCGGCCTTCACCTCTCCTTTCCTGGGCGTCGCTTTTGCTCTGGGGCAAGGACACAACGTAGCGGACTGGGTCCCTCCTGGTCTAGCGGTAGCGCTGCGTGCTGCCGAGCCCAGGTCTTGCTCTCTTTGTGAACCTCGGTTTTCTCTGTCGTCAGGCTCGGTGATGAGTGGCGGGTGATGAGCGGATCCGTCCACCTCCAGGTGTCCTAGCGCTGAATAAAGAGACTTGCAGGTGGTCACCACCTCTTCCTCCAGCTGCGTCCCCTGCCGCACCCCGTGCCTTTCGCGCCTGTTGGTTTTGCCAATGAGAAGGCACATCTCCGGGGGAGAAAAAGAAAGAGGAAGCCTGTTTCCGCCCGGTTTCGAACCGGGGACCTTTCGCGTGTGAGGCGAACGTGATAACCACTACACTACGGAAACGGGACAACCCCTATCCCTGAACACTGTATCCATGAAATCCCGAGGTCCCGCCACCGCGAACCACACCACCAACCCTTAAGACTCAAAGAGGAACCTTGGAGCCCCAGGCTCTCTCAGGCACGGAGACGGCGGCTCCCGAGGGCCCTGCTTTAGGGTTCCCCCTCTGCCCTGAAGTGAGGCCCCTCGGGCCCCCACAGGTGGCCTTCGGGGCCCCGCACCCAACGCAGAATCCTCAGATCCTCAGCTGCGCACCCTGAGTTCAGGGGTCGCCCCCGCCGACTCCCCGGCTCCCGGCAGCCGCAGGAGGCGGGGACGGTGGGTGCGCCCGAGGCCCAGGTGACCCCGAAACCCAGCGGTGTGGAAGCCGCCCCTCCCGGGCTGTGGACCCGCGCCTCGGTGGTCCTCTTCTCGGCGCCGGCGATCAGCGCTCCGGGCTCTCAGGAATGACCGACGCTTCCAATCCACCCGGGACGCGCCCTCGCCGCTGTTCCTTTGCACCTGACTCCTGTGCTCTTTCTCTGAAAGTCCGTTGGGCGCATCACTTCTCCGGTGTCCTCCTGGCAAAAGGGAGTCCTCTTTGGTGTTGCCTAAAATGGCACCCCCACCGTCCCTGGGTGGGCTCGAACCACCAACCTTTCGGTTAACAGCCGAACGCGCTAACCGATTGCGCCACAGAGACAGCGGTGCAGGATTCTTTTGGACTCTCTCTGGAAAAGACCTACTTAACGCATTCCCAGGGTGAGTGCTCTGTCCCCCAGAGAAACGGTGCCATTTTCCTGCCCCCTACCCGCCACAGATGCCAGCGCCCCGGGAGAAACCGCCATCCAGGCCTCGAACCTTCCGGGCTTGAACCGACATAGATCCAAGGACAGCTGAACACCCGGTGGGCGCCCATGATGGCTCTTCCCGTTTCCTCGCCTACACCCAACAAATGCGTTTGCCCACCCTGGCAAAGGCCTCCGGGGCCGAGGTTGGGCTTCGGCTTCCTGCGTCCACCAGGCGGTTTCCACCAGAGTGGGCTTCCCCGGGGGCTCAGACCGTAAGAATCCGCCTGCAGTGCAGGACACCCGGGGTCAATCCGTGGTTTGGGAAGATCCCCTGGAGGAGGGCATGCAACCCACTCCAGTATTCTTGCCTGGAGAATCCCCATGGGCCGAGAAACCTGGCGGGCTAAGTCCATGGGGTCGCAAAGAGTCGGACAGGACTTAGCGACTAAGCACATTGGTCGCGGGGATGGTCGCCCTGTGTCAGCACGCCCAGGACAGAGCCTGGCACTCGCTGGGACGCTCCAGGACTTGGATGAATACATTGTCGTCTTTAGCCCTTCCTCCCATGAAGACCCCGAGAATGGAAATACGGAATAGCTTTCGAAGTGAACAGTCCTGTTTTATTTTTTTTTTTAATTTTTTAAATATAAATTTATTTATTTTAATTGGAGGTTAATTGCTTTACAATATTGTATTGGTTTTGCCATACATCAACATGAATCCGCCACAGGTATACACGTGTTCCCCGTCTTGAACCCCCCTCCCACCTCCCTCCCCATACCATCCCTCTGGGTCCTCTCAGCGGGCCAGCCCCAAGCATCCAGTATCATGCATTGAACCTGGACTGGCGATTCGTTTCATATATGATAGTATACATGTTTCAATGCCATTCTCCCAAACCATCCCACCCTCTCCCTCTCCCTCTCCCACAGAGTCCAAAAGACTGTTCTATACATCTGTGTCTCTTTTGCTATCTCGCATACAGGGTTATCGTTACCATCTTTCTAAAATCCATATATATGTGTTAGTATACTGTATTGGTGTTTTTCTTTCTGGCTTACTTCACTCTGTATAATCGGCTCCAGTTTCATCCACCTCATTAGAACTGATTCAAATGTATTCTTTTTAATGGCTGAGTAATACTCCATTGTGTATATATACCACAGCTTTCTTATCCATTCATCTGCTGATGGACATCTAGGTTGCTGCCATGTCCTGGCTATTATAAACAGTGCTGCGATGAACACTGGGGTACACGTGTCTCTTTCACTTCTGGTTTCCTCGGTGTGTATGCCCAGCAGTGGCATTGCTGGGTCATAAGGCAGTTCTATTTCCAGTTTTTAAAGGAATCTCCACACTGTTCTCCATAGTGCCTGTACTAGTTTGCATCCCCACCAACAGTGTAAGAGGGTTCCCTTTTCTCCACACCCTCTCCAGCATTTATTGCTTGTAGACTTTTGGATCGCAGCCATTCTGACTGGCGTGAAATGGTACCTCATTGTGGTTTTGATTTGCATTTCTCTGATAATGAGTGATGGTGAGCATCTTTTCACGTGTATGTCTTCTTGGGAGAAATGTCTGTTTAGTTCTTTGGCCCATTTTTTTTTGATTGGGTCGTTTATTTTTCGGGAATTGAGCTGCAGGAGTTGCTTGTATATTTTTGAGGTTAGTTGTTTGTCAGTTGCTTCATTTGCTATTATTTTCTCCCATTCTGAAGGCTGTCTTTTCACCTTGCTTAGAGTTTCCTTTGTTGTGCAGAAGCTTTTAAGTTTAATTAGGTCCCATTTGTTTATTTTTGCTTTTATTTCCAATATTCTGGGAGGTGGGTCATAGAGGATCCTGCTGTGATTTATGTCGGAGAGTGTTTTGCCTACGTTCTCCTCTAGGAGTTTTATAGTTTCTGGTCTTACGTTTAGATCTTTAATCCATTTTGAGTTTACTTTTGTGTATGGTGTCGGAAAGTGTTCTAGTTTCATTCTTTTACAAGTGGTTGACCAGTTTTCCCAGCACCACTTTGTTAAAGAAATTGTCTTTAATCCGTTGTATATTCTTGCCTCCTTTGTCAAAGAGAAGGTGTCCATAGGTGCGTGGATTTATCTCTGGGCTTTCTATTTTGTTCCATTGATCTATATTTCTGTCTTTGTGCCAGTACCATCCTGTCTTGATGACTGTGGCTTTGTAGTGGAGCCTGAAGTCAGGCAGGTTGATTCCTCCAGTTCCGTTCTTCTTTCCCAAGATTGCTTTGGCTATTCGAGGTTTTTTGTATTTCCATACAAACTGTGAAATTATTTGTTCTAGCTCTGTGGAAAAGTACCGTTGGTAGCTTGATAGGGATTGCATTGAATCTATAAATTGCTTTTGGTAGTATACTCATTTTCACTATATTGATTCTTCCAATCCATGAACATGGTATATTTCTCCGTCTATTAGTGTCCTCTTTGATTTCTTTCACCAGTGTTTTACAGTTTTCTGTATATAGGTCTTTAGTTTCTTTAGGTAGATATATTCCTAAGTATCTTATTCTTTTCATTGCAATGGTGAATGGAATTGTTTCCTTAATTTCTCTTTCTATTTTCTCATTATTAGTGCATAGGAATGCAAGGGATTTCTGTGTGTTGATTTTATATGCTGCAACATTACTATATCCATTGATTAGCTCTAGTAATTTTCTGGTGGAGTCTTTAGGGTTTTCTGTGGAGAGGATCATGTCATCTGCAAACAGTGAGAGTTTTGCTTCTTCTTTTCCAGTTTGGATTCCCTTTATTTCTTTTCCTGCTCTGATTGCTGTGGCCAAAACTTCCAAAACTGTGTTGAATAGTAATGGTGAAAGTGGGCACCCTTGTCTTGTTCCTGACTTTAGGGGAAATGCTTTCAATTTTTCACCATTGAGGATAAGGTTTGGCGTGGGTTTGTCAAAAATGGGCTTGTCATATGTAGCTTGTATTATGTTGAGGTATGTTCCTTCTATTCCTGCTTTCTGGAGAGTTTTTATCATAAATGGATGTTGAATTTTGTCAGAGGCTTTCTCTGCATCTATTGAGATAATCATATGGCTTTTATTTTTCAATTTGTTAATGTGGTGTATTACATTGATTGGTTTGCGGATATTGAAGAATCCTCGCATCCCTGGGATAAAGCCCACTTGGTTGTGGTGTATGATCTTTTTAATGTGTTGTTGGATTCTGATTGATTGCTAGAATTTTGTTGAGGATTTTTGTATCTATGTTCATCGGTGATATTGGCCTGTAGTTTTCTTTTTTTATGGCATCTTTGTCAGGTTTTGGTATTAGGGTGATGGTGGCCTCATAGAATGAGTTTGGAAGTTTACCTTCCTCTGCAATTTTCTGGAAGAGTTTGAGTAGGTTTTAAACGCCTTTATCCCGGTTTTTGGATTTCGCAGCACCCCATTGGGTGGGCAACGGAAAGGTCTCCGGAGCACTGCCTGCCGGGTGGAGCGCCCAGCTGGGTAGGCTGCGTTCTGTGGGGTCCACCTGGGAGCGGGAAAGGGCGAAAACCAAGCGGGGAAGGCGGGTTTGTGGGGAGGTCATTGAGACCTCCCGGGAGACTTGGGCCAGGATCCCTAGAGGTGAACATTGCTTCAGTCCGGTAGTAGAGTGGGGAAGGAGGGAGAGGGCTGGCAGACCCAAGAATGAAGGAGGCAAAAGGAGAGGGGAGGAAGGAGAGAATAAAAGAATTTGTGCTTCTACCCTTCCCTCCTCCCTCTCTTGCCTTCTCGCCTCTTCTTGGTCTTCTTCCCATCCCTACAGCTGAGAAATCTTGACACACTCACTTTTGAGAAGAAAGACCCAACTAAGCTGTGCTCAGGTGCACAAATTCTGGGTTGTAAAAATAGATCTGTCCTTAATGTGCCCTTAGGGGCTTCCCTGCTGGTTTGGACGGTAGAGCATCCGTCTGCAATGCGGGAGACCCAGGTTTGATCCCTGTGTCGGGAAGATCTCCTGGAGAAGGAAATGGCAACCCACTCCAGTATTCTTGCCTGGAAAATTCCATGGATGGAGGAGCCTGGTGGGCTACAGTCCATGGGGTCCCAGAGAGTCACACAGGGCTGAGCAACTTCACTTTATGTGGCCTTAGACAAATTAAAGAAAACTTCTTGTGCTTCCCTTCTTGCTGCTGTCAAAATGGGAGCAATGAGACCATTTTACTTCATTCTGTTGTTGTCAGGTGTGCCTGTGTTTAGAAACCACTGGATCTAATGTCAAAAGCAGAGAAATCATAAATATTGTCATTATCCTCAGAATCTTTTGACAAACCCTTACCCTTATTTATTTCACCTTGAATTAGCTTGCTGCTTCTAGATTTTGTGTAAACAGAATCAAGACAAAGTTTCCCATGATTGCTCTTGCAGTTTGCTCTGCTGTAGCTCGGCCACCCTTCATTGCCAGTTCTCTGCTTGCAGGTCAGGGACTGATGTGCAGGCTGGAGGAAATGGGAAGAAAACACATCTCCACCCATCCCAGTTCTAACCTCACCTGATTCTGTCCTTGCCCCTTGTGAGAGCCCGGTTCTCCGGGTTTCCTGGCCATTCTGTGATCTCTCAACATACTTTCCAGGGATTTCTTTTCTTTCTTTTCTTTCTTTCTTTTTTTTTTTTTTTTTTTTTTTTTTTGAGTCACACCAGTGACTTTTACTTAGTGGAAGAAGGCTTGGTGAAGATGTGTGGGTGGCTCTTTAAATCTCTCTCTTTACATTTTCAAGAATAACTTTATTCTATTAAAATACCTTTTATTCTTTCTATTCCCCTAAAAAGGCAACAGAGCAGAGGAGCAGAGCACCTCTGAAAAGCAGGTGGGGTATGATGCAAGCTGTCTTGGGGAGCAGCTGAATCAACCACCCACCTGAGTCACTCAGCATCTGCAGACTCTCTTACAGGTAACGTTCCTGGGTCTGTTGAATTGGGGCTCAAAAAACACAGCAGCATCGGTAGCCGTGGTGTGGAAGCAAAGGGTTATTTGAGCGCTTTTTCAGACAGGGTGGGCAGGTATGCTTCTCCACGCTCTTCCTTCCTAGAGCTCCTTTTTTCCTCCACTTTCTTGCAAGACCTCACTTCCGGAAACTGGCGTTCTCTCTCATTTCTCTCCTTTCTGCTCTCAGGTCCCAAAGAGATGGAACGTTTGGTTCTAAAGCAAGTTGCTGTTCAAAGGAGTCTGAAAATGACTGAATTTTGGAATGGGATCTTCCTTTTGATTCCAATGGCTCCTTGAATGACCCATCCCCTGAGCACTGTCTGTGATCCCGCACATCGAAATCCCTGGTCCTCATAAGAATACCTTCTAGGATGGCTGGCAGATGACATCATTCCGGGAAGCACAGGAAGTGGGCAGGGCAGGGAGCTTTTCCTGTAACTGGCGTCTTGTGATCCACGGTGGGCCCGGAGTCCTCGCTCGTCCTCCTCTATCCAGCCGTGACCCCAGAAGCTGCTCATCCATTTGGCAAAAGACACATCATCATCATCATCATCATCATCATCATCATCATCTTCTTCTTCTTCATCTTTGTGCTCCATGTAAAGGCGCTTCAGAATATCCAAGGCCTGTCCCTAAATAGGTCTTGGAGGAAGTACCTGGCATGCCTTGAGGGGTCAAGGCAGAGTGCAGATGGAGAGGAGCAGGGCAGGAAAGATGGGAACTCTGGGTCTTCTCATTTCTACCCACTCATTTCGATGTCATCGCTCTCGTAATTGGTGCAGAAGGTGAGTCGCAGGGACCCGGTTCAAGCTGTTTCAACTGGAGCCAACCTAGATTTCCACCGAGTCTGATTTCTGCCATCTGCCGCTGCCCCTCAATAACCTCAAATTCTTCCAAACTAAAATCTGGCGATGGTAGAGCTAAGAAGACTGGTGATATCGGGCTATCTTCAGCTTTTGGCTCTTTCCTCCCACATTTTGAAAAGTCCTTCCAACCCGATGGTTCCCCAGGACGCATGCACAGACAGCCGAGCTAATGGCTGCAGGGCTCTAAGCAGCGCCAACGTGGTGGTAACGAGAAAACCCAGGGATTTCTTTTCTTCCTGTATCAGTCAGAGTCCGTTTCAGGTCCTTGTACCCATAAACCTTGACCCTTCTTCAAGTTCTCCTGGTGGAGCCCTTTGTGCTGTTCTTTACCACTCAACATCTTGAGTTTCCAAGAAGTTTCATCTTCTCACCCTGGAGCTGTGAACTTCCTCCTCATAACAAGAGCCTCCCGCCTCCCCTTTGCCTCCTTCCTCCTTGAGTCAACCTCTGTCCAGTCTCTGGGGACAAAATACATCTCCAGGCAACACTGGGCTTCTTTCTGACTGTTTTTTGGCCGGCTAAAAACAGGTGCTGTCTTTTTCTGTTCTGTGTATCGGATTAGGGAAGAAACAGTTTTAGGATACTATGCAGAAGTAAAGATTATTACTCTGAGCCATGATAGGATTTATATCTATTCTACATGTAAATATTTAGTCTGGTGGTATTTTGTGTTCATAAATCCTGTCTATACTTAAGACAACTCGGATGTGCATCCTCTATGATTCAGCAATCAGTGCTCTTGGGTACCTTGATATTTGCACGTCTTTTTTTAAACTGCAGTTTCTGGGTTTGATATGTTAAGAAATGGGGGAGAAACTGACTTGACCGACCTGACCAAAGAGTCTGTGACTGCCTAAGTGTCAGAGCCCTGTCTCGTGTCCTCCACCACATGCGGTTGATCTTCAGTCACCCCAGGTGAGTATGGGGCTTTCCTGGGGGGCCAGCAGGTAAAGAATCTGCCTGCAACGCAACAGACCCGGGTTAAATCTCTGATTTCAGAAGATCCCCTGGAGAAGGGAATGGCCACCCACTCCAGTATTCTTGCCTGGAGAATCTCTTGGACAGTGGAGCCTGGCGGGCTACAGTCTGTGGGGTCGCAAAGAGTTGGACACGACTGAGCGACATTGACTTCACTTTTAGGTGAGTATAGCTGGTTTGTCTGACTGTTCTATGTAAATAGTTATTCTTACTTACATGGTAAATCTAACAAATAGACACTTGTTGTGAGAATAACTTACCCCTCTCCAAATCAGAAATATAAGAAGAAGAGTTCTCCTGCCTCCATTCCCACTCCGCCGCTGACACACTTTGTATGTTACACGTAACAGGTGGTGGCCGCTTAGGAGTGTAACCAGTGCTGTGAGAAAACTAAGGGACCCAGGAAACCCCACCTCCTGCCCTGACAACCGTCTGCCCCCTCTGGGCTATGGGAAAAGGGTGAAGGCAAAGAAAAGGAAAATAACACTCTTATTTGCAGAAATTTTACCTCAGGGTGGGACACTCTGGTTAACCTAGGCAGACTATGCGGTTGGTGATGGAGAGCTAAGGGGGTCCTCCCTGGCACAAAACCCAAAGTGGATTTCACCTCATTTTCTGAGGTGAGAGTGAGCTGAGCCGATCAAAGGAGAGGAGCAGAGAGAAAGCGAGAGGGATGAGCACCCACGGGAGTCAACCGTATTGGAGTCTCCTCAGGGCCTTAGAAGAACTGCCCTGAGCTTATGGGTGGGACGTATGGAGGCTAAAGAAGCGTATCCCGTTCTCTGGCGATGGAAGCCAGGTGGCTCCCAAGGGGGTTCCATGGTGTAATGGTGAGCACTCTGGACTCTGAATCCAGCGATCCGAGTTCAAATCTCGGTGGGACCTTTCTGTCTAGTTAGAAGAAGAACACTTTTTACTCCCCTAATAGGACCCGCCGGAGGTCTCCCGCGACCGTCAGCGGCGTGGTTCACACGGACACGGCGGACAGGTGTGGGACCGACCTGGGGCGTCCTCGCTGGACCCGGGCGGCTCTGCCCATCTCTGCCCTCCAAGCCCCGGCCAGGGGCGCAGCGGCCCAGCCAGTGCCGCCCCCTTGTCGGGCCCCCTGGGCCTCCGGAATGAAAGGCAGAGGCTGAGCCCTCGGAGTCCTGCCCCGCGAGGGGACTTCGCACCGCACGCCTTGTCCCTGTGAGTAAATGGTGCCGGGGAGGGCCTGCGACGTCGCTGACCAGCCAGGATGGCAGCTTTCCGGTCCAGGGTTCCAGACCTGAATGGGAAGAAGCGTGTTTTAGTCAGGTTCTCTATTATTCTGAATTGTTATTGACCCTATCCCAGTTTATTTTGATTTTATTCAGAGTTTCTCGCTCCTAAGTCTCCGCTGGGCACGCAAAGCCGCTGTTCCGCCAAGATTCGAACCTTCACTCACTGAAATCCCGTCCTTTGGTCCCAAGCTCAGCCCGAAAGAGGAGCGCGGGTCGCGGATTCCCGCGTCTGAGGAGACCCCAGGTCCCTGACCCACGGCCGCCCGGCCAGGATGCTCCGGAGCCGAAGGGGAGACGAGCCGCTCGGAGTCCGCACCCCCGGCCGGGCCCGCTTCGTCCTGCCGGGACTCTGCTCCACCGAGAAGACACCCCACTTGTGTCCTCTACTGCTCGGGAGAAAAACACGGATGAGGCCCGTGATGGACCTGAATAGCTAGTTTAGGTGCTCCCTAAGGAGCATCTCTCCGACGCTTGTAATTTGGGACTTTTCAGCGGTTACAAAGGACTCAATGACGCAGCTGTCTTTGGAGGATGGAAAAAGAAAGGGGTGCGCGCGTGCTCTGTGCTCAGTCGTGTCCGACTCTTTGCAACCCCATGGACTGTAGCCCGCCAGGCTCCCCTGTCCATGGGATTCTCCAGGCAAGAATACTGGAGTGGGTTGCCATTTCCTCCTCCAAAGAAAGGTGTGAGGCCGGCGGAAAGATCGCCGGAAGGTCAAGAGCAGGAGAGAACAGAGGATGAACCCGAAGGGAGACAGGGACTGGCAGGGAGAGGAGCGAGCGGGTACCCTGGCGGGGCGGTCCCTGGGTTGGGGCGACTCACAGCGCCTGACGCTGGCGCAGCTGCCACCCTTTACTGAAGTGTCCGGGAACCCAGTTCACCCCAAATCGCAAAGCTGCTGGCCTGGCAATTGTTCTGGCAAAGTTCCGTTTGCGGTTCCGTGCGGAGTCGTGAGGTGGGCTGTGTGGGCCTGCAAGTGAGTGGAAGTCCTGGCGGCTGCCTTGGAGATGACTGTCAGGCAGGGAACCACACACACTCCACTTTCCCCTTTTCAGGCCGGTCTGCAGCATCTGGGGTGGGAAACTGGAAAATCGGAGCATCAGTATTTATTTAGAGATAAGGAGATAAACAGCCAGTCGGTTTCCTGATCTTAAAGCGTTTGTTCTTTGAAGAAAAGAAATGTGGGATGGGATCAGGGTCTGCTTTTTCCCATAACAAATTTTGGGGCATATGTACCTGTATATAATATATAAGTACACATTATATGAGTAAAGCTCACTGCTTGTGTTTCCAAATTAAATGTTTGTGTAATTATATGTACCACTCATAAAATTCTGGGTCTTGTGTCATGTGTAGGAATGTTTTCCACTGTAAAACCATAAATTTGGGGGCGGCGGGCATTCTCGAAGCAAGCAATCGGCCCATTATTCCCCCTTTGATGGGCTGATCACGTGAGCTAGTAGACGGGCAGACGCTCTCAGCCCAGGAGGTCACTGCTTTCGTCTCTCTAGGAAGGTTCATAGTCACTGAAAAGTGTCAGTAACAAATAAAATCACACCCAATCTTTATGCAGTGTTGCTCCCAAAATGCAAGAGCTTACACCCAATGAAGACATGCAAAGTGCCCAGGCATGGTCTACAAGTCTTAAATGGGTTTACTCACTTAATCCTTTCAAAAGGCTTGCATCATGTCATCATCCTCATTTCACATATGAGGAACCTGAGACATAGAAAGGTTAAGTAACTTGTCAAGTTAGTCAGTCAGTGAGTGGGATTTGAAAGCAGGAATTTGAACTGAAGCCTTCCTGGCTCCACAGGATATCCTACCAGTCAAAGAGGAACACAAACCGTAAAAATGCTTGACAAGAAATTTAAGTCCGTGTATTTCTTTTGAAAAAACACCCAAGAGGAGTCACGTAACAGGCATTCAGTTCGGTCGCTCAGTCGTGTCCAACTCTTTGCGACCCCATGGGCTGCAGCACCCCAGGCTTCCGTGTCCATCACCAACTCCTGGAGCCTGCTCAAACTCAAGTCCATCCCGTCGGTGATCCAACCATCCAACCATCTCGTCCTCTGCCGTCCTCTTCTCCTCCCGCCTTCAATCTTTCCCAGCGTCAGGGGCTTTTCCAGCGAGTCAGTTCTTTGCATCGGGTGGCCAAAGTATTGGAGCTTCAGCTTCAGCACCAGTCCTTCCAAAGAATAGTTGGGGCTGATTTCCTTTACGATTGACTGGTTGGGTCTCCTTGCAGTCCAAGGGACTCTCAAGAGTCTTCTCCAACACCACAGTTCAAAAGCTTCAATTCTTTGGCGCTCTGCTTTCTTGATGGTCCAACTCTCACACCCATAAACGACTACTGGAAAAACCATAGCTTTGACTAGACAGAACTTTGTTGGCCACTGCTGAGTGTTCCAAATTTGCCGGCAGGATGAGTGTAGCACTTTCACAGCATCATTTTTTAGGATTTGAAATAGCTCAGCTGGAATTCCATCACCTCCACTAGCTTAGTTCGTAGTGATGCTTCCTAAGGCCCACTTGACTTCACACTCCAGGATGTCCGGCTCTAGGTCAGTGATCACACCGTCGTGGTTATCTGGGTCATGAAGAACTCTTTTGTATAGTTCTTCCGTGTATTCTTGCCAGAATACAGGACCGTTTCTGTCCTTTATTGTGTCCGTCCTCGCATGAAAGTTTCCCTTGGTAGCTCTAATTTTCTTGAAGAGATCTCTAGTCTTTCCTATTCTATTGTTTCTTTCCCTCTATTTCTTTGCATTGTTCACTGAGGAAGGCTTTCTTATCTCTCCTTGCTATTCTTTGGAACTCTGCATTCAGATGGGTATATCTTTCCTTTTCTCCTTTGCCTTTCGCTTCCTTTCTTTTCTCAGCTGTTTGTAAGGCCTCCTCAGACAACCATTTTGCCTTTCTGCATTTCTTTGTCTTGGCAATGGTTTTGATCACTGCCTCCTACGAACCTCCGCCCACAGTTCTTCAGGCACTCTGTCTAAATATATGTATGTAAGAAAATAAGCTGCCACCCGTAGTCCCAACCCCCGGAATTAACTACTGTTCTTCTAAGTTTTCGCAAAACATATATATGCTTAGTTTATAAAATTCAAATGCTGCAGAAAATACAAATATGTAAAATTTTGAGACATCTTAAATTCAAAACTAACTTCTGTTAAGGTAGTTACATATTGACGGAGTCATTTCGGTATATCAACAGAGAGGGAAAAAATACATCATAGCTCAGTTGGTAACGAATCTGCCTGCAATGCAGGACACCCGGGTTTGATTCCTGGGTCGGGAAGATCCCCTGGAGAAGGAAATGGCAACCCTCTCCAGTATTCTTGCCTGGAGAATCCCATGGACAGAGGAGCCTGGCAGGCTACAGTCCGTGGGGTCACAAGAGTCGGACACGACTTAGTGACTAAACCACCACCATACTTTTATAAAATAGAGCTCTTATAGATTCTATTTTTATTTTTAAGCATTCAACTTAATAGTGCATAAATTTAATGGAAGAAAAATAAAGAAATTGTTGAACTTTCAATTAAATTGTTTACACGAGAGATGCTTTTCTGAAAGGATTCCCTAAGGCTTATAATAATAATTTAATTAAGACATTAAATTTGGGAATGATTCTTCTCATTACTTTTAAAAATCAAATGTCTTAAGGTATAATTTGAAAATAATACAACGCATCCATTTCAAGTTTGATGGCTTTTGACAAACGAACATACCCATGGAACCACTATCCTGTTCAAGGAAAAAGAATATCTCCGGAACTCCAGCCGGTCCTCTGTGCCCCTTTGCAGTCAGTCCCCCTACCGCCGCTCCCTGACGCAGGTCATCAGTGATCTCGGGCCTGTCTCTGTGGATCGATTTTTCAGTTCTCGAAATTCACATAAATGGAACCCCAGGGTATGTACTTTTGCCCTCACTCAGCATGATGCGTTTGAGAGTTATCCATACTGTTGCCATGTATCAGGTATTTGTACCACTTTAGTGAGGAGTACTATTCCTTTGAATGACTATGTCACAATCCTATATATCTATTCACCTCATGATGGACATTTGAAATGTTTTCAATTTGGGGACTATTACGAACAAAGCTGCTACAAGCAAGTCCCTTTTGTGGGCTTATGCTTTACAAATTCCATTTACATTTTTAAAATTCTTTAATACGAATTCACTTTGAATGGATGTTGCATTCACAAAGACAATTTATTGAAGAGTTACAAGCTCATCTTTGATTGTTTCCTATCAGGACATACGTAATATAAGCCACCGGTGTATTTTTGATTATCCCATTAGATCTACACAACAACTTTATGAAGTACTTTATGACTATTATTTTCATATGACACTTGCAAAATTGGCCTAGCAAATGGGAGTCGGCCCAAGGTCAAACCGGAAGGCCAGTGGTGGCAACATGACTGAAAAGGAGGCCCCACCCCGCACCCCCCAGAAGCTGCGTTCCTAACTGCAGACCCACTCCCAGTGTCTTCCTAATAACCTCCGGTGTGTCTGACAGGCCTGGAAACCAATATCCAAGCCGGTCTTCCTCACGGTATTATTTACTGATCGGCTTCTTTGGGTCAGAAACTCCTCCATCAGGGGTCCAGAGCCTAACAGCGTGCACAACCTTGAGGGTGAGGAAATCTGGTAAAAAAAATCCTAAAACCGGTTTTCTCATCAGTAAGCCACTAAAAATTAACCTTGGTCTTGGTGCAGATATTTCATATTTGAGCAAAGAAATCTCCCGCTGTTGGGGAGACAGAGTAGGATGTTCTACTTTCGCTTTCAATGACCTAGATCCTCCATCTGCATCCTGTGTGCTTTCCGGTTAGTTTTCTTTGGACCTACCCTTAAGCATCACCCCACTCCCAGGCCCACTCCCAGCACCTCCTCCGATCTCAGAGGCTTCTTGGGGCTGAGCGGATCTACGAGTGCCATCCCCGAGGCAGCCACGAGGGGGAGGACAGCCCTTCCCGCCATGGGCCTGCCTTTTCTGTTTGGCCCAGTGGTTTCTATTTGCCAGGAGGACTTTGTGAATCAGAGGTGAGCACAACACATCCTGAGAAAGGGGTTGTCGAATAGCCCACAAAACGGCCGACAACTCGGCCTGGGGTTTTCTTCTAATCTGTAGCTCAATGTTTTCACACAGGAAGAAAAGGAAAACTACTTTTGACCGAAAGAAAAGAAAAAAACAAAACAAAACAAAACAAAAAAACGTTAGGTACGATTTCTACTGCCATTTAAGGAGAAGGGATGTTAAGGAGGTTTCCTAGTTTGCCAACTACTGAAGCGTGTCAGGTGCACAATCGAGGCTGAAACAGAGGTACTGCTTTCTGACTGGGAAGGTAACAGGAGAAGGCCTAGAGAGAAAAGGCAGTTTATGCCAGCAAATTTGGAAAACTCAGCAGTGGCCACAGGACTGGAAAAGGTCAGTTTTCATTCCAATCCCAAAGAAAGGCAACGCCAAAGAATGCTCAAACTACCGCACAATTGCACTCATCTCACACGCTAGTAAAGTAATGCTCAAAATTCTCCAAGCTAGGCTTCAGTAATACGTGAACCGTGAACTTCCTGATGTTCAAGCTGGTTTTAGGAAAGGCAGAGGAACCAGAGATCAAATTGCCAACATCCGCTGGATCATCGAAAAAGCAAGAGAGTTCCAGAAAAACATCTACTTCTGCTTTATTGACTATGCCAAAGCTTTTGACTGTGTGGGTCACAGTAAACTGTGGAAAATTCTGAAAGAGATGGGAATACCAGACCACCTAACCTGCCTCTTGAGAAATCTGTATGCAGGCCAGGAAGCAACAGTTAGAACTGGACATGGAACAACAGACTGGTTCCAAATAGGAAAAGGAGTACGTCAAGGCTGTATATTGTCACCCTGCTTGTTTAACTTCTATGCAGAGTACATCATGAGAAACGCCGGACTGGAAGAAACACAAGCTGGAATCAAGATTGCCGGGAGAAATATCAATAACCTCAGATATGCAGATGACACCACCCTTATGGCAGAAAGTGAAGAGGAGCTAAAAAGCCTCTTGATGAAAGTAAAAGAGGAGAGTGAAAAAGCTGGCTTAAAGCTCAACATTCAGAAAACGAAGATCATGACATCCGGTCCCCATCACTCCATGGGAAATAGATGGAGAAACAGTGGAAACAGTGTCAGACTTTATTTTGGGGGGCTCCAAAATCACTGCAGATGGTGATTGCAGCCATGAAATTAAAAGACGCTTACTCCTTGGAAGAAAAGTTATGACCAACCTAGATAGCATATTCAAAAGCAGAGACATTACTTTGCCCACTAAGGTCCGTCTAGTCAAGGCTACCGTTTTTCCAGTGGTCATGTATGGATGTGAGAGTTGGACTGTGAAGAAGGCTGAGCGCTGAAGAATTGATGCTTTTGAACTGCGGTGTTGGACAAGACTCTTGAGAGTCCCTTGGACTGCAAGGAGATCCAACCAGTCCATTCTGAAGGAGATCAACCCTGGGATTTCTTTGGAAGGAATGATGCTAAAGCTGAAGCTCCAGTACTTTGGCCACCTCATGTGAAGAGTTGACTCATTGGAAAAGACTTTGATGCTGGGAGGGATTGGGGGCAGGAGGAGAAGGGGACGACCGAGGATGAGATGGCTGGATGGCATCACGGACTCGATGGACGCGAGTCTGAGTGAACTCCGGGAGTTGGTGATGGACAGGGAGGCCTGGCGTGCTGCGATTCATGGGGTCGCAAAGAGTCGGACACGACTGAGCGACTGAACTGACTGAAGAGAGAACTGGATCCAGAAATGCGAAGAGGCCTGCCTGGGGTGGGAAGGGGTGAGTGGGAGGATAGTATCTAAGCAGGATCTCCAGCGATGACTAAGGCGTGTAATAAGCAAGGCAGCTGACCACGCAAGAAATGAAGCCTCTGACAGCAGGACACTGGTGGGAAAATGGCTAGTGGCAGCCTCTCACAAGACAGGCCGACGACGACAAGTCCGTCACGGGGCGCCTCCTGTGTCTGGCCCAGGTAAGGGCCTCTCTGGTTGAACCGGATCCTGCGCCCCAGGCAAGCCTTCCCTCTCCCACAAACTTTCCACGCAGAGCTCGAGAGAGCGTTCATGAGCGAGTCTGCCACGAAGTCGACAGCAAACGTACGTGACGGGTTTCATAATCTTATGTGACTTTCCTAGAGAAACAGCAGCACCCCCGGAACCAATTGCTGTAGTTTCCGGGAACTCGAGCCTACCAACAGACCCACGGCATTTTCTGCACGCTGTTTCGGGGGGTCACGTACAGCAACGCTCCGTGCAGCTATAGCTAAGGCTAACGTTTCTGCTTTTCTACAGACAGACCAGGGGAAAGCGCGAACGCAGTCCCCCACTACCACAAATTATGCAGTCGAGTTTCCCACATTTGGGGAAATCGCAGGGGTCAGCACATCCGGAGTGCAATGGATAAGCCTCGCCCTGGGAAAACCACCTTCGTGATCATGGTATCTCCCCTGCCAGGTAAGTATGAGTTGCCTGCCGGCCGCCCCACCGCAACCTCATACGCCCTGCACTGTACACACACGCTCACTTTCCTCCCCGCATCCCCGAGCCTTCTTGGACCTTCCACACAGCGGATCCACGCACTTTCAAGCAAAAACTCCTCAGTTCTCTGCCACGCCACGGGAGACCATATCGTGTTTAAGCGCCAGATGACGGACCAGCAGCCCCTGCGCTCGGATATCTACATACGACACGCCCCATCCGTGACGTCACGGGAACCCGCGCTTCCCTCCAGCCCACGCCCCGCCCTAGTCCCCGCCTCCCTCCTCCCACGCCGTCCGGCCCAGCCAACCCGGCGGAGGGCGCCCTCTGGGGGACGTGACGTCCGCCTCCCGCTCCTGGGCGCGCGCGGCTGCCTGCCTCTTTTGTCCTGCCCAGCCGCGGTCTGGCGGTCGGCTGAAGCCTGTGCACCTTTTTTCAAATAACAGCGTTCAGTGGGGAGAACGGAACATTTAGCAGTCCAGGGGAAACCGGTTCCTTTCAAATCCAGTTGCCTTTGTGATGTAGTATTGTGTGTATGTCTAGTAAAACGCACTAAGCGTCGCGACTGGCCGTGAACTTCTGTTCTTCAGAATTCAATGTCACTGATTGAGAATTTCACTTATGTTTGGTTCAAACATTTTTTATTAGTATTCCTAAATACCTTAGTTTATTCAGTAATCGATGTCTCAGTATCTTATTTTCTTTTTTGAAACTGCCTAGTTAATTAACTTCCATCAGTTAAGTCTCAGCACAACTCTAGGACTTTACCAAATATCTGGAAAGATCATTTGAAGCAGACATCTCTAAACTATAATTTTTTTTAAGAGCTTACCCAAAGCTCTTGTCTCATTTACATTTACTTTAAGCTTTCATCATATCAAGTTATTTTCCTCGCAAAAGATATAACAGGGTCTTATTTATTAAACCTAGGTACAATAAAGTTCAAAATTGGGAAAGGAGTATGTCAAGGCTGCAAAATATTGTCTCCCTGCTTATTTAACTTATATGCAGAGTACATCATGCAAAGTGCCAGGCTGGATGCCTCCCAAGATGGAGTCAAGATTGCCCAGAGAAACATCAACAACCTCAGATATGCAGATGATACCACTCTGATGGCAGAAAGCAAAGAGGAACTAAAGAGCCTCTTGATGAAAGGGAAAGAGGAGAGTGAAAAAGTTGGCTTAAAGCTCAACATTCCCAAAACTAAGATCATGGCATCTGGTCCCATCACTTCATGGTAAATAGCTGGGGAAAAAGTGGAAACCATGGCAGATTTTATTTTCCTGTGCTCCGAAATCACTGCAGACGGTGACTGAGAGCCAGAAGAATCGACGGTTTCGATTTGTGGGTGCTGGGTAAGACCCTTGAGAGTCCTTTGGACAGCAAGGAAATCCAACCAGTCAATCCTAAAGGAAATCAACTCTGAGATTAACAAAACTATGCAGATGACAACACCCTTATGGCAGAAAGCGAAGAAGCGCTGAAGAGCCGCTTGATGAAAGTGAAAGAGGAGGGTGAAAAAGTTGGCTTAAAACTCAACATTCAGAAAACTAAGATCATGGCACCTGGTCCCATCACTTCATGGGAAATAGATGGGGAAACGGTGGAAACAGTGACAGACTTTATTTTTGGGGGAGGGGGGTTCCAAAATCCCTGCAGATGGTGACTGCAGCCATGACATTAAAAGATGCTTAGTCCTTGGAAGGAAAGTTATGACCAACCTAGATAGCATATTGAAAAGCAGAGATATTACTTTGCCAACAAAGGTCCGACTAGTCAAGGCTATGGTTTTTCCAGTGGTCATGTATGGATGTGAGAGTTGGACCATCAAGAAAGCTGAGCGCCAAAGAAACGATGCGTTTGAACTGTGGTGTTGGAGGAGACTCTTGAGAGTCCCTTGGACTGCAAGGAGATCCAACCAGTCCATCCTGAAGGAGACCAGCCCTGGGTGTTCTTTGGAAGGACTGATGCTGAGGCTGAAACTCCAATACGCTGGCCACCTCGTGCGAAGAGTTGACTCATTGGAAAAGACCTTGATGCTGGGAGGGATTGGGGGCAGGAGGAGAAGAGGACGACAGAGGATGAGATGGCTGGATGGCATCTCTGACTCAATGCACGTGAGTTTGGGTGAACTCTGGGAGTTGGCGATGGACAGGGAGGCCTGGTGTGCTACAGTCCATTGGGCTGCAAAGAGTCGGACACGACTGAGTGACTGAACCTACAAAGATATACACACTCAAGTAGAACGAACTTTAATGCTGACATTAACAAAAATATAGGCTCAATTATAATGGCTTCTTTGCAGGGGCAACCTCTGCTCCCCTGTCAGGTCAACAGTTAAGGAAGCCCTTCCAAAGTTAACCTGGTTCCTTCCCTATCTAGGCCCTTTAACGGCTATTGTTGTTCTCCTTTTAAGCCCTTGTTTAACACTGTTGTGGAATCCGGAGTCGCAAAACACACCTCAGGGGACACTCAAGACATTGGAGTACAGTTTACTACGCCAGTGGGTCCAAGGGCAATTAGTTCCCAGCAAGGACCCTGATGTTTCTGAGAAGCCCAGTTTTATACCCCCCACTACATGACTGGTTACATGTTAGCCACCTCTTTGTTGTGTGTGATTGAGTTTTACAACAAGTAGGTGTTAGGAGAACAAACAAGGTTAAACAGGGGGAACAATGGTTATACATCGAGGGGGGCGGATATCTCCATGGTTAATCGAACAGGGGCAGCCTGACCTCGACTACAGTCTCCGTTTGTCATCTGTAGGGAGGGAAGTCTCCAGGAGACCTGGTTTTCACTAGCAACGGTTTCCTCACTCTTTCAGGCAGGGTTCAGGCACAGTTCACATCCAGTCTTTAAGATGGATAACAGGCTTCAAGATGAAGTAAGTCTCTCCTGCTTTCCTCACACTGGCCCGAACATTCCTCCCTTTTGATGCTCATCTTATCTTTAATGGTGGGCATCAATCATGGGTAAGTATTGCACACGGGGACTATGTAACTGCGGCAGGACTGTCAGTCTGGAGGTTACACATCGAATTATACACTGGAGAATACAAGACCCCCAAATTAATAATACAATGATTAACAAAATAATTACGAAAAGATTCTCCACCAATCAACTTTGATTCAAGAAATTACCGATGTCTAAAAAGGAAGATTATCATTAGACGTAGCTTTTACCTGGTTTTTCATGTCGTCTAGAATGGCTGATATATTGTCAGATAAATCAGGGATATATGGAACAACATTCAAGTTTAATTAATTATAGCACGTGTCCCTCCGTGGGCGGCTGTAAGTATGTCTAAAGCCATCCGATTTTGAATCACTGTCTTTCTCATTTGTATTGGTTCTTCATGTAAAGCTTGGATTGCCTTTGCGTTGTCCAGGAGGGCCTGTTTCGTGAAGTTAGTTAGAGCTTTTATTTTAATCTCACAGACCTTGCGCATCCTACATGTAAATAAGGGAAATTTACTGGGGCTTGTTGTAAGGATGGCTTAATATTTCCATGACCAAAGGCAAACTCCAATAGCTTTGTGTGCAGATGCAAGCTACCAATATGCCAAGAATAACCCGTCTCCCAAGGAGTCCCGCGCCTCCCAGAATACAATTATAGGGGACCCTATAATTAAAGGGTTTAATTTAAACACCTAGAAGTAGACTTCACTGAGGTAAATCCATGCCGAGGATACAGATATTTGCTGATGATGGTATGTACTTTTATGGGATGGGTAGAAGCTTACCCCACCAAGACTGAAAAAGCAAACGAAGTGGCCTGATTCTTGCTGAGAGGCATTATTTCTAGGTTTGGATTTCCTCTGAGTATAGAATCAGATAATGAGCCCGCATTTGTGGCTGAATTACTCCAACTGGTCTGCAAAGCAGTAAATATTAAATGGAAACTATATACAGCATAAAGGCTACAAAGCTCAAGAATGGTTGAGAGAATGAACCGGACCATCAAGGTGACTTTGGCAAAATGGGTGCAAGAAACTGGCACCCCCCCTGGATGGACTTGTTGCCATTAATGTTAAAGAGCATCAGCATGACACCCGCCCCCGCCCCTGCTGCCCCGGTTGCACAGGTATTCCCCTTATGAGATAATGTTCGGGAGGGCCCCCCCCCCCTACTTATTCGAGAAGCAAAGGGAAATTCATTACAAAGAGGAGGGATGGAGGTGTTGTGGTGTTGAGGTCCTTTAATGGACCAGAACCTGGTGGTTCGAAGTCGACCAATAAGAAAGTAAAGGTGAGAGAAAGAGGCTGATATTCCTTGGTTTACGCAGAAAGCCAGTAAAGTCCCTGGCACGGAGCTTGCTCTGTTCACGGAGGCCTCAGGTGCCTTCTCGATTGGGTGAAGGTGCAGAGTGCCTTCTCGAGAGGGTCTTAGAAGCCCGGGCAGGAAAGTGAACTCAGAGAGCCTCTGCGCTCCAGGGGATCAGCCTGAAAAAAAGAGCGAGGGAGAGAGAGAGAAAGAAAGACACGGGGACCAGAGCGCTGATGGAGCAAAGTTGTTTTATTCAACATTGTGTAGGTATTTATACTGTCTTACAGGATCACTATTTTCAGCAGAGATAAAATCAAAACTTACAAGTTATCAAGAAAAGATGAGGTCATCCAAATGAAAGAGAGAGGGTTGTAAATAATCACTTTTACCATATGGTTCATAGGAAGGAAGAGGGTACTTATCACCCTATAGAAAAACTAATGAAGGAAATGCCTGGATTCCTCAGTCCTGGGAGAGGCTTGCCTCTCCTCTTAATTCCTGAATATTCAAGAACTAATAAGGAACAGAGAATTCCTGACAGATCCAAAACAGCACACAGGAAGCCTCCTGTTAAATGCTTCCTGACATTGGGGCAACTGGAACAGTTGGGGAAGGTAATCCATGACATCACCCCTTATGTTCAGAAAGAAAGAATTCCCTTTTCCTTAGGTACTACTGTACACCCATACTCACCAGGAGACTTAGTATGGGTAAAGGATAGGAATCGGCAGACATTATCCCCCACCTGGAAAGGGCCATACACTATTGTGCTATCCACTCCCACTGCAGTTCAGGTTGCGGGTATTACTCCCTAGATTCACCACACCCGGCTCAAGACAGCAGCAGAGGGAAAGGGACCTTCCTTCCTGACCCGAAGGAACCACTGAAGACCCGTTTCGTTTTCCATGAGCAACCACAGAATCAGGGTGGAGCTGCTGTGAATAATTCTGCTGTTCCTGATTGGCACGATGACCCTACCTGGACTGCAAACTCAGGATAATGTGTTCCTGTCCTGGGCCCACTTATATACAAACTTCCATAATACTTCTACTTAGGTTTCTGGGGCCATGCCTTTATCAGTAATGGACGGACTTCCTTGGTGGGTGTCTCCCCTATGCAGAAGGGACTTTAGCTCCCTTTGCTCATTTTTGATATAGCAAAAAGAGTCGTTTGCTTCCTTGGTAACACACAACCTGTTGCTTCTTACTTGGTGTAGCCTGGATTTTAACCAAATTGATCAAGGGCATGGGGTAACATCTGAGGTAAATGCAAGCCTTACAAAAGTAACCAAAGCCTATACCTTTTAGATAAAAAAAATAAAATGAGAACTCAATGGCCAGTAAGAAGGGCCAACCCATCAGGTAATTTGAACAATTTTACCACATATGGGATGAATATTGTTGGATGACACCAGAAAAAGTTCAACCTATCGTCCCTGCCCCATCTGTTGGGAACAAAAGGAAAAATAAGTTAGGTTTGGTGACCGTCCCATGGATCAAAAAGAATTAAAATACGTGGAATATTAGTCCTCTGAGCAATGTGAACAAATATTCAATTCAGTTCAGTTCAGTCATTCAGTCATGTCCGACTCTTTTCGACCCCATGAATCCCAGCACGCCAGGCCTCCCTGTCCATCGCCAACTCCCAGAGTTCACCCAAACTCACGTGCATTGAGTCAGAGATGCCATCCAGCCATCTCATCCTCTGTCGTCCTCTTCTCCTCCTGCCCCCAATCCCTCCCAGCATCAAGGTCTTTTCCAATGAGTCAACTCTTCGCACGAGGTGGCCAGCGTATTGGAGTTTCAGCCTCAGCATCAGTCCTTCCAAAGAACACCCAGGGCTGGTCTCCTTCAGGATGGACTGGTTGGATCTCCTTGCAGTCCAAGGGACTCTCAAGAGTCTCCTCCAACACCACAGTTCAAACGCATCGTTTCTTTGGCGCTCAGCTTTCTTGATGGTCCAACTCTCACATCCATACATGACCACTGGAAAAACCATAGCCTTGACTAGTCGGACCTTTGTTGGCAAAGTAATATCTCTGCTTTTCAATATGCTATCTAGGTTGGTCATAACTTTCCTTCCAAGGACTAAGCATCTTTTAATGTCATGGCTGCAGTCACCATCTGCAGGGATTTTGGAACCCCCCTCCCCCAAAAATAAAGTCTGTCACTGTTTCCACCGTTTCCCCATCTATTTCCCATGAAGTGATGGGACCAGGTGCCATGATCTTAGTTTTCTGAATGTTGAGTTTTAAGCCAACTTTTTCACCCTCCTCTTTCACTTTCATCAAGCGGCTCTTCAGCGCTTCTTCGCTTTCTGCCATAAGGGTGTTGTCATCTGCATAGTTTTGTTAATCTCAGAGTTGATTTCCTTTAGGATTGACTGGTTGGATTTCCTTGCTGTCCAAAGGACTCTCAAGGGTCTTACCCAGCACCCACAAATCGAAACCGTCGATTCTTCTGGCTCTCAGTCACCGTCTGCAGTGATTTCGGAGCACAGGAAAATAAAATCTGCCATGGTTTCCACTTTTTCCCCAGCTATTTACCATGAAGTGATGGGACCAGATGCCATGATCTTAGTTTTGGGAATGTTGAGCTTTAAGCCAACTTTTTCACTCTCCTCTTTCCCTTTCATCAAGAGGCTCTTTAGTTCCTCTTTGCTTTCTGCCATCAGAGTGGTATCATCTGCATATCTGAGGTTGTTGATGTTTCTCTGGGCAATCTTGACTCCATCTTGGGAGGCATCCAGCCTGGCACTTTGCATGATGTACTCTGCATATAAGTTAAATAAGCAGGGAGACAATATTTTGCAGCCTTGACATACTCCTTTCCCAATTTTGAACTTTATTGTACCTAGGTTTAATAAATAAGACCCTGTTATATCTTTTGCGAGGAAAATAACTTGATATGATGAAAGCTTAAAGTAAATGTAAATGAGACAAGAGCTTTGGGTAAGCTCTTAAAAAAAATTATAGTTTAGAGATGTCTGCTTCAAATGATCTTTCCAGATATTTGGTAAAGTCCTAGAGTTGTGCTGAGACTTAACTGATGGAAGTTAATTAACTAGGCAGTTTCAAAAAAGAAAATAAGATACTGAGACATCGATTACTGAATAAACTAAGGTATTTAGGAATACTAATAAAAAATGTTTGAACCAAACATAAGTGAAATTCTCAATCAGTGACATTGAATTCTGAAGAACAGAAGTTCACGGCCAGTCGCGACGCTTAGTGCGTTTTACTAGACATACACACAATACTACATCACAAAGGCAACTGGATTTGAAAGGAACCGGTTTCCCCTGGACTGCTAAATGTTCCGTTCTCCCCACTGAACGCTGTTATTTGAAAAAAGGTGCACAGGCTTCAGCCGACCGCCAGACCGCGGCTGGGCAGGACAAAAGAGGCAGGCAGCCGCGCGCGCCCAGGAGCGGGAGGCGGACGTCACGTCCCCCAGAGGGCGCCCTCCGCCGGGTTGGCTGGGCCG
The DNA here is from genome assembly GCF_023091745.1 of Budorcas taxicolor. Lineage (NCBI taxonomy): Eukaryota > Metazoa > Chordata > Mammalia > Artiodactyla > Bovidae > Budorcas > Budorcas taxicolor. The sequence goes on from NC_068912.1 coordinate 21,396,501, forward strand.
GACGGCGTGGGAGGAGGGAGGCGGGGACTAGGGCGGGGCGTGGGCTGGAGGGAAGCGCGGGTTCCCGTGACGTCACGGATGGGGCGTGTCGTATGTAGATATCCGAGCGCAGGGGCTGCTGGTCCGTCATCTGGCGCTTAAACACGATATGGTCTCCCGTGGCGTGGCAGAGAACTGAGGAGTTTTTGCTTGAAAGTGCGTGGATCCGCTGTGTGGAAGGTCCAAGAAGGCTCGGGGATGCGGGGAGGAAAGTGAGCGTGTGTGTACAGTGCAGGGCGTATGAGGTTGCGGTGGGGCGGCCGGCAGGCAACTCATACTTACCTGGCAGGGGAGATACCATGATCACGAAGGTGGTTTTCCCAGGGCGAGGCTTATCCATTGCACTCCGGATGTGCTGACCCCTGCGATTTCCCCAAATGTGGGAAACTCGACTGCATAATTTGTGGTAGTGGGGGACTGCGTTCGCGCTTTCCCCTGGTCTGTCTGTAGAAAAGCAGAAACGTTAGCCTTAGCTATAGCTGCACGGAGCGTTGCTGTACGTGACCCCCCGAAACAGCGTGCAGAAAATGCCGTGGGTCTGTTGGTAGGCTCGAGTTCCCGGAAACTACAGCAATTGGTTCCGGGGGTGCTGCTGTTTCTCTAGGAAAGTCACATAAGATTATGAAACCCGTCACGTACGTTTGCTGTCGACTTCGTGGCAGACTCGCTCATGAACGCTCTCTCGAGCTCTGCGTGGAAAGTTTGTGGGAGAGGGAAGGCTTGCCTGGGGCGCAGGATCCGGTTCAACCAGAGAGGCCCTTACCTGGGCCAGACACAGGAGGCGCCCCGTGACGGACTTGTCGTCGTCGGCCTGTCTTGTGAGAGGCTGCCACTAGCCATTTTCCCACCAGTGTCCTGCTGTCAGAGGCTTCATTTCTTGCGTGGTCAGCTGCCTTGCTTATTACACGCCTTAGTCATCGCTGGAGATCCTGCTTAGATACTATCCTCCCACTCACCCCTTCCCACCCCAGGCAGGCCTCTTCGCATTTCTGGATCCAGTTCTCTCTTCAGTCAGTTCAGTCGCTCAGTCGTGTCCGACTCTTTGCGACCCCATGAATCGCAGCACGCCAGGCCTCCCTGTCCATCACCAACTCCCGGAGTTCACTCAGACTCGCGTCCATCGAGTCCGTGATGCCATCCAGCCATCTCATCCTCGGTCGTCCCCTTCTCCTCCTGCCCCCAATCCCTCCCAGCATCAAAGTCTTTTCCAATGAGTCAACTCTTCACATGAGGTGGCCAAAGTACTGGAGCTTCAGCTTTAGCATCATTCCTTCCAAAGAAATCCCAGGGTTGATCTCCTTCAGAATGGACTGGTTGGATCTCCTTGCAGTCCAAGGGACTCTCAAGAGTCTTGTCCAACACCGCAGTTCAAAAGCATCAATTCTTCAGCGCTCAGCCTTCTTCACAGTCCAACTCTCACATCCATACATGACCACTGGAAAAACGGTAGCCTTGACTAGACGGACCTTAGTGGGCAAAGTAATGTCTCTGCTTTTGAATATGCTATCTAGGTTGGTCATAACTTTTCTTCCAAGGAGTAAGCGTCTTTTAATTTCATGGCTGCAATCACCATCTGCAGTGATTTTGGAGCCCCCCAAAATAAAGTCTGACACTGTTTCCACTGTTTCTCCATCTATTTCCCATGGAGTGATGGGGACCGGATGTCATGATCTTCGTTTTCTGAATGTTGAGCTTTAAGCCAGCTTTTTCACTCTCCTCTTTTACTTTCATCAAGAGGCTTTTTAGCTCCTCTTCACTTTCTGCCATAAGGGTGGTGTCATCTGCATATCTGAGGTTATTGATATTTCTCCCGGCAATCTTGATTCCAGCTTGTGTTTCTTCCAGTCCGGCGTTTCTCATGATGTACTCTGCATAGAAGTTAAACAAGCAGGGTGACAATATACAGCCTTGACGTACTCCTTTTCCTATTTGGAACCAGTCTGTTGTTCCATGTCCAGTTCTAACTGTTGCTTCCTGGCCTGCATACAGATTTCTCAAGAGGCAGGTTAGGTGGTCTGGTATTCCCATCTCTTTCAGAATTTTCCACAGTTTACTGTGACCCACACAGTCAAAAGCTTTGGCATAGTCAATAAAGCAGAAGTAGATGTTTTTCTGGAACTCTCTTGCTTTTTCGATGATCCAGCGGATGTTGGCAATTTGATCTCTGGTTCCTCTGCCTTTCCTAAAACCAGCTTGAACATCAGGAAGTTCACGGTTCACGTATTACTGAAGCCTAGCTTGGAGAATTTTGAGCATTACTTTACTAGCGTGTGAGATGAGTGCAATTGTGCGGTAGTTTGAGCATTCTTTGGCGTTGCCTTTCTTTGGGATTGGAATGAAAACTGACCTTTTCCAGTCCTGTGGCCACTGCTGAGTTTTCCAAATTTGCTGGCATAAACTGCCTTTTCTCTCTAGGCCTTCTCCTGTTACCTTCCCAGTCAGAAAGCAGTACCTCTGTTTCAGCCTCGATTGTGCACCTGACACGCTTCAGTAGTTGGCAAACTAGGAAACCTCCTTAACATCCCTTCTCCTTAAATGGCAGTAGAAATCGTACCTAACGTTTTTTTGTTTTGTTTTGTTTTGTTTTTTTCTTTTCTTTCGGTCAAAAGTAGTTTTCCTTTTCTTCCTGTGTGAAAACATTGAGCTACAGATTAGAAGAAAACCCCAGGCCGAGTTGTCGGCCGTTTTGTGGGCTATTCGACAACCCCTTTCTCAGGATGTGTTGTGCTCACCTCTGATTCACAAAGTCCTCCTGGCAAATAGAAACCACTGGGCCAAACAGAAAAGGCAGGCCCATGGCGGGAAGGGCTGTCCTCCCCCTCGTGGCTGCCTCGGGGACGGCACTCGTAGATCCGCTCAGCCCCAAGAAGCCTCTGAGATCGGAGGAGGTGCTGGGAGTGGGCCTGGGAGTGGGGTGATGCTTAAGGGTAGGTCCAAAGAAAACTAACCGGAAAGCACACAGGATGCAGATGGAGGATCTAGGTCATTGAAAGCGAAAGTAGAACATCCTACTCTGTCTCCCCAACAGCGGGAGATTTCTTTGCTCAAATATGAAATATCTGCACCAAGACCAAGGTTAATTTTTAGTGGCTTACTGATGAGAAAACCGGTTTTAGGATTTTTTTTACCAGATTTCCTCACCCTCAAGGTTGTGCACGCTGTTAGGCTCTGGACCCCTGATGGAGGAGTTTCTGACCCAAAGAAGCCGATCAGTAAATAATACCGTGAGGAAGACCGGCTTGGATATTGGTTTCCAGGCCTGTCAGACACACCGGAGGTTATTAGGAAGACACTGGGAGTGGGTCTGCAGTTAGGAACGCAGCTTCTGGGGGGTGCGGGGTGGGGCCTCCTTTTCAGTCATGTTGCCACCACTGGCCTTCCGGTTTGACCTTGGGCCGACTCCCATTTGCTAGGCCAATTTTGCAAGTGTCATATGAAAATAATAGTCATAAAGTACTTCATAAAGTTGTTGTGTAGATCTAATGGGATAATCAAAAATACACCGGTGGCTTATATTACGTATGTCCTGATAGGAAACAATCAAAGATGAGCTTGTAACTCTTCAATAAATTGTCTTTGTGAATGCAACATCCATTCAAAGTGAATTCGTATTAAAGAATTTTAAAAATGTAAATGGAATTTGTAAAGCATAAGCCCACAAAAGGGACTTGCTTGTAGCAGCTTTGTTCGTAATAGTCCCCAAATTGAAAACATTTCAAATGTCCATCATGAGGTGAATAGATATATAGGATTGTGACATAGTCATTCAAAGGAATAGTACTCCTCACTAAAGTGGTACAAATACCTGATACATGGCAACAGTATGGATAACTCTCAAACGCATCATGCTGAGTGAGGGCAAAAGTACATACCCTGGGGTTCCATTTATGTGAATTTCGAGAACTGAAAAATCGATCCACAGAGACAGGCCCGAGATCACTGATGACCTGCGTCAGGGAGCGGCGGTAGGGGGACTGACTGCAAAGGGGCACAGAGGACCGGCTGGAGTTCCGGAGATATTCTTTTTCCTTGAACAGGATAGTGGTTCCATGGGTATGTTCGTTTGTCAAAAGCCATCAAACTTGAAATGGATGCGTTGTATTATTTTCAAATTATACCTTAAGACATTTGATTTTTAAAAGTAATGAGAAGAATCATTCCCAAATTTAATGTCTTAATTAAATTATTATTATAAGCCTTAGGGAATCCTTTCAGAAAAGCATCTCTCGTGTAAACAATTTAATTGAAAGTTCAACAATTTCTTTATTTTTCTTCCATTAAATTTATGCACTATTAAGTTGAATGCTTAAAAATAAAAATAGAATCTATAAGAGCTCTATTTTATAAAAGTATGGTGGTGGTTTAGTCACTAAGTCGTGTCCGACTCTTGTGACCCCACGGACTGTAGCCTGCCAGGCTCCTCTGTCCATGGGATTCTCCAGGCAAGAATACTGGAGAGGGTTGCCATTTCCTTCTCCAGGGGATCTTCCCGACCCAGGAATCAAACCCGGGTGTCCTGCATTGCAGGCAGATTCGTTACCAACTGAGCTATGATGTATTTTTTCCCTCTCTGTTGATATACCGAAATGACTCCGTCAATATGTAACTACCTTAACAGAAGTTAGTTTTGAATTTAAGATGTCTCAAAATTTTACATATTTGTATTTTCTGCAGCATTTGAATTTTATAAACTAAGCATATATATGTTTTGCGAAAACTTAGAAGAACAGTAGTTAATTCCGGGGGTTGGGACTACGGGTGGCAGCTTATTTTCTTACATACATATATTTAGACAGAGTGCCTGAAGAACTGTGGGCGGAGGTTCGTAGGAGGCAGTGATCAAAACCATTGCCAAGACAAAGAAATGCAGAAAGGCAAAATGGTTGTCTGAGGAGGCCTTACAAACAGCTGAGAAAAGAAAGGAAGCGAAAGGCAAAGGAGAAAAGGAAAGATATACCCATCTGAATGCAGAGTTCCAAAGAATAGCAAGGAGAGATAAGAAAGCCTTCCTCAGTGAACAATGCAAAGAAATAGAGGGAAAGAAACAATAGAATAGGAAAGACTAGAGATCTCTTCAAGAAAATTAGAGCTACCAAGGGAAACTTTCATGCGAGGACGGACACAATAAAGGACAGAAACGGTCCTGTATTCTGGCAAGAATACACGGAAGAACTATACAAAAGAGTTCTTCATGACCCAGATAACCACGACGGTGTGATCACTGACCTAGAGCCGGACATCCTGGAGTGTGAAGTCAAGTGGGCCTTAGGAAGCATCACTACGAACTAAGCTAGTGGAGGTGATGGAATTCCAGCTGAGCTATTTCAAATCCTAAAAAATGATGCTGTGAAAGTGCTACACTCATCCTGCCGGCAAATTTGGAACACTCAGCAGTGGCCAACAAAGTTCTGTCTAGTCAAAGCTATGGTTTTTCCAGTAGTCGTTTATGGGTGTGAGAGTTGGACCATCAAGAAAGCAGAGCGCCAAAGAATTGAAGCTTTTGAACTGTGGTGTTGGAGAAGACTCTTGAGAGTCCCTTGGACTGCAAGGAGACCCAACCAGTCAATCGTAAAGGAAATCAGCCCCAACTATTCTTTGGAAGGACTGGTGCTGAAGCTGAAGCTCCAATACTTTGGCCACCCGATGCAAAGAACTGACTCGCTGGAAAAGCCCCTGACGCTGGGAAAGATTGAAGGCGGGAGGAGAAGAGGACGGCAGAGGACGAGATGGTTGGATGGTTGGATCACCGACGGGATGGACTTGAGTTTGAGCAGGCTCCAGGAGTTGGTGATGGACACGGAAGCCTGGGGTGCTGCAGCCCATGGGGTCGCAAAGAGTTGGACACGACTGAGCGACCGAACTGAATGCCTGTTACGTGACTCCTCTTGGGTGTTTTTTCAAAAGAAATACACGGACTTAAATTTCTTGTCAAGCATTTTTACGGTTTGTGTTCCTCTTTGACTGGTAGGATATCCTGTGGAGCCAGGAAGGCTTCAGTTCAAATTCCTGCTTTCAAATCCCACTCACTGACTGACTAACTTGACAAGTTACTTAACCTTTCTATGTCTCAGGTTCCTCATATGTGAAATGAGGATGATGACATGATGCAAGCCTTTTGAAAGGATTAAGTGAGTAAACCCATTTAAGACTTGTAGACCATGCCTGGGCACTTTGCATGTCTTCATTGGGTGTAAGCTCTTGCATTTTGGGAGCAACACTGCATAAAGATTGGGTGTGATTTTATTTGTTACTGACACTTTTCAGTGACTATGAACCTTCCTAGAGAGACGAAAGCAGTGACCTCCTGGGCTGAGAGCGTCTGCCCGTCTACTAGCTCACGTGATCAGCCCATCAAAGGGGGAATAATGGGCCGATTGCTTGCTTCGAGAATGCCCGCCGCCCCCAAATTTATGGTTTTACAGTGGAAAACATTCCTACACATGACACAAGACCCAGAATTTTATGAGTGGTACATATAATTACACAAACATTTAATTTGGAAACACAAGCAGTGAGCTTTACTCATATAATGTGTACTTATATATTATATACAGGTACATATGCCCCAAAATTTGTTATGGGAAAAAGCAGACCCTGATCCCATCCCACATTTCTTTTCTTCAAAGAACAAACGCTTTAAGATCAGGAAACCGACTGGCTGTTTATCTCCTTATCTCTAAATAAATACTGATGCTCCGATTTTCCAGTTTCCCACCCCAGATGCTGCAGACCGGCCTGAAAAGGGGAAAGTGGAGTGTGTGTGGTTCCCTGCCTGACAGTCATCTCCAAGGCAGCCGCCAGGACTTCCACTCACTTGCAGGCCCACACAGCCCACCTCACGACTCCGCACGGAACCGCAAACGGAACTTTGCCAGAACAATTGCCAGGCCAGCAGCTTTGCGATTTGGGGTGAACTGGGTTCCCGGACACTTCAGTAAAGGGTGGCAGCTGCGCCAGCGTCAGGCGCTGTGAGTCGCCCCAACCCAGGGACCGCCCCGCCAGGGTACCCGCTCGCTCCTCTCCCTGCCAGTCCCTGTCTCCCTTCGGGTTCATCCTCTGTTCTCTCCTGCTCTTGACCTTCCGGCGATCTTTCCGCCGGCCTCACACCTTTCTTTGGAGGAGGAAATGGCAACCCACTCCAGTATTCTTGCCTGGAGAATCCCATGGACAGGGGAGCCTGGCGGGCTACAGTCCATGGGGTTGCAAAGAGTCGGACACGACTGAGCACAGAGCACGCGCGCACCCCTTTCTTTTTCCATCCTCCAAAGACAGCTGCGTCATTGAGTCCTTTGTAACCGCTGAAAAGTCCCAAATTACAAGCGTCGGAGAGATGCTCCTTAGGGAGCACCTAAACTAGCTATTCAGGTCCATCACGGGCCTCATCCGTGTTTTTCTCCCGAGCAGTAGAGGACACAAGTGGGGTGTCTTCTCGGTGGAGCAGAGTCCCGGCAGGACGAAGCGGGCCCGGCCGGGGGTGCGGACTCCGAGCGGCTCGTCTCCCCTTCGGCTCCGGAGCATCCTGGCCGGGCGGCCGTGGGTCAGGGACCTGGGGTCTCCTCAGACGCGGGAATCCGCGACCCGCGCTCCTCTTTCGGGCTGAGCTTGGGACCAAAGGACGGGATTTCAGTGAGTGAAGGTTCGAATCTTGGCGGAACAGCGGCTTTGCGTGCCCAGCGGAGACTTAGGAGCGAGAAACTCTGAATAAAATCAAAATAAACTGGGATAGGGTCAATAACAATTCAGAATAATAGAGAACCTGACTAAAACACGCTTCTTCCCATTCAGGTCTGGAACCCTGGACCGGAAAGCTGCCATCCTGGCTGGTCAGCGACGTCGCAGGCCCTCCCCGGCACCATTTACTCACAGGGACAAGGCGTGCGGTGCGAAGTCCCCTCGCGGGGCAGGACTCCGAGGGCTCAGCCTCTGCCTTTCATTCCGGAGGCCCAGGGGGCCCGACAAGGGGGCGGCACTGGCTGGGCCGCTGCGCCCCTGGCCGGGGCTTGGAGGGCAGAGATGGGCAGAGCCGCCCGGGTCCAGCGAGGACGCCCCAGGTCGGTCCCACACCTGTCCGCCGTGTCCGTGTGAACCACGCCGCTGACGGTCGCGGGAGACCTCCGGCGGGTCCTATTAGGGGAGTAAAAAGTGTTCTTCTTCTAACTAGACAGAAAGGTCCCACCGAGATTTGAACTCGGATCGCTGGATTCAGAGTCCAGAGTGCTCACCATTACACCATGGAACCCCCTTGGGAGCCACCTGGCTTCCATCGCCAGAGAACGGGATACGCTTCTTTAGCCTCCATACGTCCCACCCATAAGCTCAGGGCAGTTCTTCTAAGGCCCTGAGGAGACTCCAATACGGTTGACTCCCGTGGGTGCTCATCCCTCTCGCTTTCTCTCTGCTCCTCTCCTTTGATCGGCTCAGCTCACTCTCACCTCAGAAAATGAGGTGAAATCCACTTTGGGTTTTGTGCCAGGGAGGACCCCCTTAGCTCTCCATCACCAACCGCATAGTCTGCCTAGGTTAACCAGAGTGTCCCACCCTGAGGTAAAATTTCTGCAAATAAGAGTGTTATTTTCCTTTTCTTTGCCTTCACCCTTTTCCCATAGCCCAGAGGGGGCAGACGGTTGTCAGGGCAGGAGGTGGGGTTTCCTGGGTCCCTTAGTTTTCTCACAGCACTGGTTACACTCCTAAGCGGCCACCACCTGTTACGTGTAACATACAAAGTGTGTCAGCGGCGGAGTGGGAATGGAGGCAGGAGAACTCTTCTTCTTATATTTCTGATTTGGAGAGGGGTAAGTTATTCTCACAACAAGTGTCTATTTGTTAGATTTACCATGTAAGTAAGAATAACTATTTACATAGAACAGTCAGACAAACCAGCTATACTCACCTAAAAGTGAAGTCAATGTCGCTCAGTCGTGTCCAACTCTTTGCGACCCCACAGACTGTAGCCCGCCAGGCTCCACTGTCCAAGAGATTCTCCAGGCAAGAATACTGGAGTGGGTGGCCATTCCCTTCTCCAGGGGATCTTCTGAAATCAGAGATTTAACCCGGGTCTGTTGCGTTGCAGGCAGATTCTTTACCTGCTGGCCCCCCAGGAAAGCCCCATACTCACCTGGGGTGACTGAAGATCAACCGCATGTGGTGGAGGACACGAGACAGGGCTCTGACACTTAGGCAGTCACAGACTCTTTGGTCAGGTCGGTCAAGTCAGTTTCTCCCCCATTTCTTAACATATCAAACCCAGAAACTGCAGTTTAAAAAAAGACGTGCAAATATCAAGGTACCCAAGAGCACTGATTGCTGAATCATAGAGGATGCACATCCGAGTTGTCTTAAGTATAGACAGGATTTATGAACACAAAATACCACCAGACTAAATATTTACATGTAGAATAGATATAAATCCTATCATGGCTCAGAGTAATAATCTTTACTTCTGCATAGTATCCTAAAACTGTTTCTTCCCTAATCCGATACACAGAACAGAAAAAGACAGCACCTGTTTTTAGCCGGCCAAAAAACAGTCAGAAAGAAGCCCAGTGTTGCCTGGAGATGTATTTTGTCCCCAGAGACTGGACAGAGGTTGACTCAAGGAGGAAGGAGGCAAAGGGGAGGCGGGAGGCTCTTGTTATGAGGAGGAAGTTCACAGCTCCAGGGTGAGAAGATGAAACTTCTTGGAAACTCAAGATGTTGAGTGGTAAAGAACAGCACAAAGGGCTCCACCAGGAGAACTTGAAGAAGGGTCAAGGTTTATGGGTACAAGGACCTGAAACGGACTCTGACTGATACAGGAAGAAAAGAAATCCCTGGGTTTTCTCGTTACCACCACGTTGGCGCTGCTTAGAGCCCTGCAGCCATTAGCTCGGCTGTCTGTGCATGCGTCCTGGGGAACCATCGGGTTGGAAGGACTTTTCAAAATGTGGGAGGAAAGAGCCAAAAGCTGAAGATAGCCCGATATCACCAGTCTTCTTAGCTCTACCATCGCCAGATTTTAGTTTGGAAGAATTTGAGGTTATTGAGGGGCAGCGGCAGATGGCAGAAATCAGACTCGGTGGAAATCTAGGTTGGCTCCAGTTGAAACAGCTTGAACCGGGTCCCTGCGACTCACCTTCTGCACCAATTACGAGAGCGATGACATCGAAATGAGTGGGTAGAAATGAGAAGACCCAGAGTTCCCATCTTTCCTGCCCTGCTCCTCTCCATCTGCACTCTGCCTTGACCCCTCAAGGCATGCCAGGTACTTCCTCCAAGACCTATTTAGGGACAGGCCTTGGATATTCTGAAGCGCCTTTACATGGAGCACAAAGATGAAGAAGAAGAAGATGATGATGATGATGATGATGATGATGATGATGATGTGTCTTTTGCCAAATGGATGAGCAGCTTCTGGGGTCACGGCTGGATAGAGGAGGACGAGCGAGGACTCCGGGCCCACCGTGGATCACAAGACGCCAGTTACAGGAAAAGCTCCCTGCCCTGCCCACTTCCTGTGCTTCCCGGAATGATGTCATCTGCCAGCCATCCTAGAAGGTATTCTTATGAGGACCAGGGATTTCGATGTGCGGGATCACAGACAGTGCTCAGGGGATGGGTCATTCAAGGAGCCATTGGAATCAAAAGGAAGATCCCATTCCAAAATTCAGTCATTTTCAGACTCCTTTGAACAGCAACTTGCTTTAGAACCAAACGTTCCATCTCTTTGGGACCTGAGAGCAGAAAGGAGAGAAATGAGAGAGAACGCCAGTTTCCGGAAGTGAGGTCTTGCAAGAAAGTGGAGGAAAAAAGGAGCTCTAGGAAGGAAGAGCGTGGAGAAGCATACCTGCCCACCCTGTCTGAAAAAGCGCTCAAATAACCCTTTGCTTCCACACCACGGCTACCGATGCTGCTGTGTTTTTTGAGCCCCAATTCAACAGACCCAGGAACGTTACCTGTAAGAGAGTCTGCAGATGCTGAGTGACTCAGGTGGGTGGTTGATTCAGCTGCTCCCCAAGACAGCTTGCATCATACCCCACCTGCTTTTCAGAGGTGCTCTGCTCCTCTGCTCTGTTGCCTTTTTAGGGGAATAGAAAGAATAAAAGGTATTTTAATAGAATAAAGTTATTCTTGAAAATGTAAAGAGAGAGATTTAAAGAGCCACCCACACATCTTCACCAAGCCTTCTTCCACTAAGTAAAAGTCACTGGTGTGACTCAAAAAAAAAAAAAAAAAAAAAAAAAAGAAAGAAAGAAAAGAAAGAAAAGAAATCCCTGGAAAGTATGTTGAGAGATCACAGAATGGCCAGGAAACCCGGAGAACCGGGCTCTCACAAGGGGCAAGGACAGAATCAGGTGAGGTTAGAACTGGGATGGGTGGAGATGTGTTTTCTTCCCATTTCCTCCAGCCTGCACATCAGTCCCTGACCTGCAAGCAGAGAACTGGCAATGAAGGGTGGCCGAGCTACAGCAGAGCAAACTGCAAGAGCAATCATGGGAAACTTTGTCTTGATTCTGTTTACACAAAATCTAGAAGCAGCAAGCTAATTCAAGGTGAAATAAATAAGGGTAAGGGTTTGTCAAAAGATTCTGAGGATAATGACAATATTTATGATTTCTCTGCTTTTGACATTAGATCCAGTGGTTTCTAAACACAGGCACACCTGACAACAACAGAATGAAGTAAAATGGTCTCATTGCTCCCATTTTGACAGCAGCAAGAAGGGAAGCACAAGAAGTTTTCTTTAATTTGTCTAAGGCCACATAAAGTGAAGTTGCTCAGCCCTGTGTGACTCTCTGGGACCCCATGGACTGTAGCCCACCAGGCTCCTCCATCCATGGAATTTTCCAGGCAAGAATACTGGAGTGGGTTGCCATTTCCTTCTCCAGGAGATCTTCCCGACACAGGGATCAAACCTGGGTCTCCCGCATTGCAGACGGATGCTCTACCATCCAAACCAGCAGGGAAGCCCCTAAGGGCACATTAAGGACAGATCTATTTTTACAACCCAGAATTTGTGCACCTGAGCACAGCTTAGTTGGGTCTTTCTTCTCAAAAGTGAGTGTGTCAAGATTTCTCAGCTGTAGGGATGGGAAGAAGACCAAGAAGAGGCGAGAAGGCAAGAGAGGGAGGAGGGAAGGGTAGAAGCACAAATTCTTTTATTCTCTCCTTCCTCCCCTCTCCTTTTGCCTCCTTCATTCTTGGGTCTGCCAGCCCTCTCCCTCCTTCCCCACTCTACTACCGGACTGAAGCAATGTTCACCTCTAGGGATCCTGGCCCAAGTCTCCCGGGAGGTCTCAATGACCTCCCCACAAACCCGCCTTCCCCGCTTGGTTTTCGCCCTTTCCCGCTCCCAGGTGGACCCCACAGAACGCAGCCTACCCAGCTGGGCGCTCCACCCGGCAGGCAGTGCTCCGGAGACCTTTCCGTTGCCCACCCAATGGGGTGCTGCGAAATCCAAAAACCGGGATAAAGGCGTTTAAAACCTACTCAAACTCTTCCAGAAAATTGCAGAGGAAGGTAAACTTCCAAACTCATTCTATGAGGCCACCATCACCCTAATACCAAAACCTGACAAAGATGCCATAAAAAAAGAAAACTACAGGCCAATATCACCGATGAACATAGATACAAAAATCCTCAACAAAATTCTAGCAATCAATCAGAATCCAACAACACATTAAAAAGATCATACACCACAACCAAGTGGGCTTTATCCCAGGGATGCGAGGATTCTTCAATATCCGCAAACCAATCAATGTAATACACCACATTAACAAATTGAAAAATAAAAGCCATATGATTATCTCAATAGATGCAGAGAAAGCCTCTGACAAAATTCAACATCCATTTATGATAAAAACTCTCCAGAAAGCAGGAATAGAAGGAACATACCTCAACATAATACAAGCTACATATGACAAGCCCATTTTTGACAAACCCACGCCAAACCTTATCCTCAATGGTGAAAAATTGAAAGCATTTCCCCTAAAGTCAGGAACAAGACAAGGGTGCCCACTTTCACCATTACTATTCAACACAGTTTTGGAAGTTTTGGCCACAGCAATCAGAGCAGGAAAAGAAATAAAGGGAATCCAAACTGGAAAAGAAGAAGCAAAACTCTCACTGTTTGCAGATGACATGATCCTCTCCACAGAAAACCCTAAAGACTCCACCAGAAAATTACTAGAGCTAATCAATGGATATAGTAATGTTGCAGCATATAAAATCAACACACAGAAATCCCTTGCATTCCTATGCACTAATAATGAGAAAATAGAAAGAGAAATTAAGGAAACAATTCCATTCACCATTGCAATGAAAAGAATAAGATACTTAGGAATATATCTACCTAAAGAAACTAAAGACCTATATACAGAAAACTGTAAAACACTGGTGAAAGAAATCAAAGAGGACACTAATAGACGGAGAAATATACCATGTTCATGGATTGGAAGAATCAATATAGTGAAAATGAGTATACTACCAAAAGCAATTTATAGATTCAATGCAATCCCTATCAAGCTACCAACGGTACTTTTCCACAGAGCTAGAACAAATAATTTCACAGTTTGTATGGAAATACAAAAAACCTCGAATAGCCAAAGCAATCTTGGGAAAGAAGAACGGAACTGGAGGAATCAACCTGCCTGACTTCAGGCTCCACTACAAAGCCACAGTCATCAAGACAGGATGGTACTGGCACAAAGACAGAAATATAGATCAATGGAACAAAATAGAAAGCCCAGAGATAAATCCACGCACCTATGGACACCTTCTCTTTGACAAAGGAGGCAAGAATATACAACGGATTAAAGACAATTTCTTTAACAAAGTGGTGCTGGGAAAACTGGTCAACCACTTGTAAAAGAATGAAACTAGAACACTTTCCGACACCATACACAAAAGTAAACTCAAAATGGATTAAAGATCTAAACGTAAGACCAGAAACTATAAAACTCCTAGAGGAGAACGTAGGCAAAACACTCTCCGACATAAATCACAGCAGGATCCTCTATGACCCACCTCCCAGAATATTGGAAATAAAAGCAAAAATAAACAAATGGGACCTAATTAAACTTAAAAGCTTCTGCACAACAAAGGAAACTCTAAGCAAGGTGAAAAGACAGCCTTCAGAATGGGAGAAAATAATAGCAAATGAAGCAACTGACAAACAACTAACCTCAAAAATATACAAGCAACTCCTGCAGCTCAATTCCCGAAAAATAAACGACCCAATCAAAAAAAAATGGGCCAAAGAACTAAACAGACATTTCTCCCAAGAAGACATACACGTGAAAAGATGCTCACCATCACTCATTATCAGAGAAATGCAAATCAAAACCACAATGAGGTACCATTTCACGCCAGTCAGAATGGCTGCGATCCAAAAGTCTACAAGCAATAAATGCTGGAGAGGGTGTGGAGAAAAGGGAACCCTCTTACACTGTTGGTGGGGATGCAAACTAGTACAGGCACTATGGAGAACAGTGTGGAGATTCCTTTAAAAACTGGAAATAGAACTGCCTTATGACCCAGCAATGCCACTGCTGGGCATACACACCGAGGAAACCAGAAGTGAAAGAGACACGTGTACCCCAGTGTTCATCGCAGCACTGTTTATAATAGCCAGGACATGGCAGCAACCTAGATGTCCATCAGCAGATGAATGGATAAGAAAGCTGTGGTATATATACACAATGGAGTATTACTCAGCCATTAAAAAGAATACATTTGAATCAGTTCTAATGAGGTGGATGAAACTGGAGCCGATTATACAGAGTGAAGTAAGCCAGAAAGAAAAACACCAATACAGTATACTAACACATATATATGGATTTTAGAAAGATGGTAACGATAACCCTGTATGCGAGATAGCAAAAGAGACACAGATGTATAGAACAGTCTTTTGGACTCTGTGGGAGAGGGAGAGGGAGAGGGTGGGATGGTTTGGGAGAATGGCATTGAAACATGTATACTATCATATATGAAACGAATCGCCAGTCCAGGTTCAATGCATGATACTGGATGCTTGGGGCTGGCCCGCTGAGAGGACCCAGAGGGATGGTATGGGGAGGGAGGTGGGAGGGGGGTTCAAGACGGGGAACACGTGTATACCTGTGGCGGATTCATGTTGATGTATGGCAAAACCAATACAATATTGTAAAGCAATTAACCTCCAATTAAAATAAATAAATTTATATTTAAAAAATTAAAAAAAAAAATAAAACAGGACTGTTCACTTCGAAAGCTATTCCGTATTTCCATTCTCGGGGTCTTCATGGGAGGAAGGGCTAAAGACGACAATGTATTCATCCAAGTCCTGGAGCGTCCCAGCGAGTGCCAGGCTCTGTCCTGGGCGTGCTGACACAGGGCGACCATCCCCGCGACCAATGTGCTTAGTCGCTAAGTCCTGTCCGACTCTTTGCGACCCCATGGACTTAGCCCGCCAGGTTTCTCGGCCCATGGGGATTCTCCAGGCAAGAATACTGGAGTGGGTTGCATGCCCTCCTCCAGGGGATCTTCCCAAACCACGGATTGACCCCGGGTGTCCTGCACTGCAGGCGGATTCTTACGGTCTGAGCCCCCGGGGAAGCCCACTCTGGTGGAAACCGCCTGGTGGACGCAGGAAGCCGAAGCCCAACCTCGGCCCCGGAGGCCTTTGCCAGGGTGGGCAAACGCATTTGTTGGGTGTAGGCGAGGAAACGGGAAGAGCCATCATGGGCGCCCACCGGGTGTTCAGCTGTCCTTGGATCTATGTCGGTTCAAGCCCGGAAGGTTCGAGGCCTGGATGGCGGTTTCTCCCGGGGCGCTGGCATCTGTGGCGGGTAGGGGGCAGGAAAATGGCACCGTTTCTCTGGGGGACAGAGCACTCACCCTGGGAATGCGTTAAGTAGGTCTTTTCCAGAGAGAGTCCAAAAGAATCCTGCACCGCTGTCTCTGTGGCGCAATCGGTTAGCGCGTTCGGCTGTTAACCGAAAGGTTGGTGGTTCGAGCCCACCCAGGGACGGTGGGGGTGCCATTTTAGGCAACACCAAAGAGGACTCCCTTTTGCCAGGAGGACACCGGAGAAGTGATGCGCCCAACGGACTTTCAGAGAAAGAGCACAGGAGTCAGGTGCAAAGGAACAGCGGCGAGGGCGCGTCCCGGGTGGATTGGAAGCGTCGGTCATTCCTGAGAGCCCGGAGCGCTGATCGCCGGCGCCGAGAAGAGGACCACCGAGGCGCGGGTCCACAGCCCGGGAGGGGCGGCTTCCACACCGCTGGGTTTCGGGGTCACCTGGGCCTCGGGCGCACCCACCGTCCCCGCCTCCTGCGGCTGCCGGGAGCCGGGGAGTCGGCGGGGGCGACCCCTGAACTCAGGGTGCGCAGCTGAGGATCTGAGGATTCTGCGTTGGGTGCGGGGCCCCGAAGGCCACCTGTGGGGGCCCGAGGGGCCTCACTTCAGGGCAGAGGGGGAACCCTAAAGCAGGGCCCTCGGGAGCCGCCGTCTCCGTGCCTGAGAGAGCCTGGGGCTCCAAGGTTCCTCTTTGAGTCTTAAGGGTTGGTGGTGTGGTTCGCGGTGGCGGGACCTCGGGATTTCATGGATACAGTGTTCAGGGATAGGGGTTGTCCCGTTTCCGTAGTGTAGTGGTTATCACGTTCGCCTCACACGCGAAAGGTCCCCGGTTCGAAACCGGGCGGAAACAGGCTTCCTCTTTCTTTTTCTCCCCCGGAGATGTGCCTTCTCATTGGCAAAACCAACAGGCGCGAAAGGCACGGGGTGCGGCAGGGGACGCAGCTGGAGGAAGAGGTGGTGACCACCTGCAAGTCTCTTTATTCAGCGCTAGGACACCTGGAGGTGGACGGATCCGCTCATCACCCGCCACTCATCACCGAGCCTGACGACAGAGAAAACCGAGGTTCACAAAGAGAGCAAGACCTGGGCTCGGCAGCACGCAGCGCTACCGCTAGACCAGGAGGGACCCAGTCCGCTACGTTGTGTCCTTGCCCCAGAGCAAAAGCGACGCCCAGGAAAGGAGAGGTGAAGGCCGATGAGCCGCGAGGGCAGGGCTGGGAGCCTTGCACAGCTGCACACAGCCCTGGGCCGCTGCGACGTTGCCTTTCCAGCTTGCTGACTTTCCGAAGGGTCATCTTCCACTCACCTTTCACCTGCAGAGGCTAAACAAGCCTATTTGCCTGCAGCTCCCTGGTGGTCTAGTGGCTAGGATTCGGCGCTTTCACCGCCGCGGCCCGGGTTCGATTCCCGGTCAGGGAAAACTTTCTTTCTTCCAGCGTCTGCACGTACACGAGTCTCTCTCTCCCCGCCCAGATCGGGACTGTATTTTGCTTAAAGGTCCAGTGCAGAACATTTCTGCACAGAGTTTCTAAATGCCGCTGAGTGCGGGCCTCAGGGTCCTGGACCTCAGGCTGGCTGTTGGAGCTGAGATGCCATGGACAGCCTGGGCTGGCAGCTCTGGCCTCCACTCTTTTCTCCTGGCATGGTAGACCCAGACTCTTACTTAACAGAATTTCCATTCAAAGAGAACGTGAGGCTTCCGTTCCAAAAATTCATTAAAATCCCAAACCAAAAGCTTTTGTAAGATACCAAAAGTTTGCAAGAATACGAACATCCTATATTCTGTACCTAAGTGCCCAGTTAACGTCACCTTCTTTCTTTGGATAAGAGTTATGACATCACTTGATAGTAACGTGCGGATATCTCGGGATTGTTCCTTTCTTTTGGCGTCCCTCTCAAAGCTAACTTCTGTGGGACCTGTCTTCCAAGGCCAGCGAACAGCTTTGCCGTCCGGAAGAGGGCCCTCTTGGCCCTTCAGGCACCTGGAATCCGCTCTCTGTAGGATGTAGAGAAGCTATATGTGTGTTAGTTGCTCAGTCCTTTTGGACTTTTTGCCATCCCTTGGGCCGATTACTCCAGGCAAGAATACTGGAGTAGGTTGCCATTTCCTTCTCCAGGGGACTCTCCCAGCCCAGGTCTCCTGTATGGAACCAGCGAGGACCAAAAGAAACACAACCACAATGCACTGGCCGGGAATCGAACCCGGGTCTCCCGCATGGGAGGCGAGAATTCTACCACTGAACCACCAATGCCACTGCAGGGGGGGTGTTTGCAAGGGTAACCTAGATGGAGGTTTATTCAGGTCTTTCTCAAGTGCAGGCCAGTCAGACCCTGTCCTTGTAGGACGGTCTAGGCTTTCATCCTCCGCCCTCCGCGGCGCCGTCTGCCCTCTGCCCTCTGGCCTCCTGCGGGTTGCTTTGGCGGGCACTCAGGTGTGCTTTGGATCCGTCGGAGTGGTGGAACCGCTGGTGCTCGTGCTCACTGGCTGAGTCTTGTCCAACTCTTTGCAACCCCTCGGACTCTAGCCCACCAGGCTCCTCTGTCCATGGGGTTTCCACGCTCCTTTGCTAGAAACCCATCGAGGCAGTGCAGCTGCCCCCTTGGCTCCTGCCTGGCTCCCCGTGCCCTGCAGGGAGCATAACGTGTTCTGTCAGGACACAAGAGGGGAAGAATCCTTCCGTGTGGTTGGAGGATGGAGAACCAGATGGGAAATGCTGCAAAGAGAAGGGAATATTCTCAAAAGCTTCCCAGAACTACTGTGTGGGTGCTGTCGATTGGGTGGCTGCCCTAGGACAATAATGCTTAGTCTTGTGTTCTGGCCTTGACCCAGTCCCAGGTCCAGTCTGAATTCCAGCACAGAGGCACCCTGCTTTCCCACACGTATGTCATTCAGCCTCTCTCCAAAGCGGAGTTCTGAACCACCTTTTCTATCTCAGTGAATAGCAAACTCGTGGGTCTTTTTTTTTTTTTCCCCTTTACCTTTTTTTTGCTGAAATGTAACTCAGGAATATAAAAAAGGTTTAGCTTTAGAGAAATTAGTGCTCTCCATGCTACAAACAAGAATAAAATTCAAGTTGATAATAAGGATGAATCTCGAATCCTTTTAACACGCTAGAGAATTCTAATAGTTGATGTATAATTACATAGAAAATGTTTGTCCTGTCATGCTCCCAGTGATGACTCCTCGTATGCACCACACTGCTTTAATAATTTTAGTCTAAAAACTCCTTCATGGTGACTTTCAGATTTATTATTATTCATAAAGTTTAAAATTATGTGTCCCAGTAAATTAAATATACCATATAATATCTTTTAAATCAGGATTAAGTCTTTTGAGTCTCGAAATCATAGTGACTTAATTATTCCCCTTTCAATTTGGGGTCAATGTTTTTAGCTGTCATCTAATATGTGCTTCTAAGTAGCATTTATCTGCCACGATTCAGCTCAATTTACGATTTTAAGATCTATCATTAAGTTCTTTGACTGATATTAAATCGGTTGAATTAACGTATAATCTTTTCCTGGAGAATTTATATTTATTTAAGGTAGAAATAACAAAACACTTTTTAAATATAATGCTGCCCATATTTTTATAGATTATATATAGAGGGGCTATAGGTTAACAGCTTAAGAGAACGTGTGGGTACCTTTACGAGATATTCCTGAATGTAGCCATAATGTCTCTTGAGTCCATGCAACACATGGACTCTCTAAGCTGAGAAGTAAGGACCTGTTGTTTGCTTGAAGTACTCATTTATTTTTAAAAAATTCCTGATTCTTAGTTACCTGCCTTCTAGATCTCAAGTCACCATTTTTCCATGTGCTATGTAATTCTTTTTATACTCACTGCTGGGGTCCTTAGGCACTGGCAGGCAGATGAACCTGAGAACACGACAGGTTGTTCTCCTGCTGTGATTTTTATTTGTATCTGTGTGTGTATGTGTGAGTGAGATTCTTATTTCTGATGCCTCCTGGTGTGAATGCACCAAGGAGTGGGACCTTGACTTTGCTCCTGATACAGCAGTTTTCCTGGAGAAGGGCCTGGTACCTGGTGAGCACCTAGTAAGTGCTTGCTGACTGAAGGACTCCTAATGCACATTTGCGGAAAACTGATGAGGAGGATAGAAAGTGGGTAAGATCCACAGCAGCCTAGAGTATAAGGGACAGAGAGAGACAGAAGGGCACACACTCCAAGAGGGTGAGAGAGGGGCAGAGAGAAATGTCCTAGAACCCAGCGACATCCTCGACTGAGTATGGACAATCCAAAGAGCTCTTGTTTCCTCCTGAGCTTCAACTGAGGAATCGGTGGAAGGGGAACCAAGAACTCTAAGGATCCAGGTTTGTACAAGATGCATTACCGGTGCAGGATTCTGTAGCTTGCAACAATTTGTCTCAAATGAGATAATTTTTCTGGATGTAGCCATGTCCTGTCGCGATATCATACAGAGAGGGTCTCGGGCTTGCAAATGTACCCGTATGTTGGAGGGAGACCCCACATTAGATTGTGTGCATCCAACCAAAGCCAAAATGCAAATCATAAACGGAAGGGAAGCGGGTAAATATCTGGGACCAGTGGGCTTTTTTTTTTTTTTTTTTTTTCTTTTTTAACTCCTGTAATCCATAAGCTGCTCTGCAAGAGGCTCTCCAGAGTCATTCTGGCTGGTCTTGTCTGGACTCAATGACTTGGTCACCACTGAAAACAGTTACAATTATTAGAATACTTTCCAATCAGCTTGGAAGCTTAGCTGCTGAATATGTGTAATCTCTGGGAAATGTACACATTGTCTTTTCGTTGTACCTGCCGCTAAGTTGAGTCAGTAGGGCACAAATCCCTTTGTTAGAGTAACAGACAGGTGTATTGACAATTTCTTGTGATGGCAAGACCGTGAAGGAAAAGACTCTTTCCTTGAGTCGGCAAAATACATTGGAATATAAATTAGCACATCTCTTTAGGGAAAACGAAGAACATAAAGAGATGCCTTCAGTTTCTAGCAAAGGTGCACTGACAGAAATCAGATTAACCCTCCTTCCTAAATCTCACTCTCCCCCTTTGTCCCACTCTCAAAGGAACAAAAAGCCAAAAAAAAAAAAAAAAACAAACCATGAAATACTAGCTTCTAAGACACTGGAAATCAGGCAGCAAAAGACAGCAAGCCCTGAGAGGTGACAA
Organism: Budorcas taxicolor; assembly: GCF_023091745.1. Classification (NCBI taxonomy): domain Eukaryota; kingdom Metazoa; phylum Chordata; class Mammalia; order Artiodactyla; family Bovidae; genus Budorcas; species Budorcas taxicolor. The sequence continues at coordinate 21,417,523 of NC_068912.1, forward strand.
ACAAACAAGATGAGTCTTGCCATGGGCCCAGCTTCCTGCTTTCAGTGAGTTCCCAGGCTCGGCACCAAAGAGGAGGATTTGAGGTCAATCCACTGGACTCAAGAAGCTGAGTGTTGGTGGAGAGCAAGGCAGCTGGAGTTCACAGGACAAAGATCCAGTGATTCTTATTTGCAAAGCAGAAGTAGAGACACAGATGTAGAAAAAAAAGGTATGGATATCAAGGGGGGAACTGGGAAGTTAAGGATTTGCCTGTATACGCTATTGATGCTATGTATACAGTAAATAACAAATGGGAACCTACTCTATGGTATAGGGAAATACTGGACGCTCTGTGGTTACCTGAATGAGAAGGAAATCCAAAAAAAAGAGGGGATATATGTATAGCTGATTCACTTTGCTATTATCACAACATCGTAAAAATAGCTATACTTCAATAAAAGTTAATAATAAAAGAAAGAAACATGAAGAAAGGTCCAGTGATGAGAGAGAGTGGGAGAGAGAGAGAATGCTGGGATATGAAAGGGTCTCCCTCAAGTACTCAGCAGGGTAATGATCGGGATATCCTTATGAAGAAAGTGCCTGAGGCCAAGGAAAGAACCTTTTAAAAAGATCCTGGTGCAATGCCTGGTGCTCACACGGGACAAGCAATTGTATTCCATCCCCTCAGACAGACTGGACTGCTCCTCACTCATGGGCCATTGGGAAGAACATTCAGAAAACTCTTGTTACAGTATTGGGAATAAGCAGCTCTAGACTGACCTACCTAAAAAATCATGAAAGGAAGATCCAAAGGGATCAAACCATTTACAAGTCACTCAAATGTACCCCAGATAAAACTCAAGAAGATTCGTAGGAATACCAAAATAGCCAGTGCCCCAAATGGGAAACGCTGACAATGCCTGGCCTCCAATCAAAGGATGCCAGTCATGCAAAGAGGCAGGAAAACGACAGGTAAGGAGGAGACGAATGAATGAATGAGTCAATGAAATTGAACCAGAAGGGACACAATGTAAAAATCCACAGAGAAGACTTTAACAGTTATCATGATGGCATACATATGTCCAAAATGCTAATTAGAAACATAGAACATACAAAAATGGCAAAAAAAAAAAAAAATATCCAACTTTAGAGCTGAAAACTATAACATCCAATGCAATAAATTCACCAGATTGAAGAGCAGATTAGACATGGCAGAAAACAACAAAAACAAGATTATGGAACACAAAGCAATGAAAAACTGCTCACAATATCCAAATGGAAACTCACTGTCAAAATAAAATGCTTTTAATGAACATAGTGTCATTGAATAGTCGTTGTTTTTCAGTTGCTAACCTGTGTTTGACTCTTTGTGACTCCATTGACTGCAGCACTCCAGGCCTCCCAGTCCCTCAGTATCTCTCAGGGTTTGCCCAAGTTTGTGTTCATTGAATCGGTGATGCCATCCAACCATCTCATCCTCTGTTGCCCTTTTCTCCTTCTGCCTTCAAACTTTCCCAGCATCAGGGACTTCTCCAAGGAGTCTGCCCTTCTCATCAGGTGGCCAAAGTATTGGAGTTTCAGCATCATCCTTCCAATGAGTTTTCAGGGTTGATTTCCTTTAGGATTGACTGGTCTGATCTCCTCAGCATCCAAGGGACGTTCAAGAGTCTTCTCTAGCACCGCAGGTCAAAAGCATCAGTTCTTCAACATTCTGCCTTGTTTATCATCCAACTCTCGCATTGGTACATGACTACAAGAAAGATCACAGCTTTGACTCTATGGACCTTTGTGGGCAAAGTGATGTCTTTGCTTTTTAATACCCTGTCTAGGTTTGTCATAGCTTTCCTTCCAAGAAGCAAGTGTCTTCTAATTTCATGGCTGCAGTCACCATCCACAGTGATTTTAGAGCCCAAGCACAGAAAATTTGTCACTGCTCCCACATTTCCCCCTTCTATTTGCCATGAAGTGATGGGGCTGGGCGCCATGATCTTAGTTTTTTTAATATTGAGTTTTAAGCTGGCTTTTTCACTCTCCTCTTTCACTCTCATCAAGAGGCTCTTGAGTTCCTCTTTGCTTTCAGCCACTAGAGCGGTGTCATCTGCATACCTGAGGCTGCTGATATTTCTCCCAGCAACCTTGATTCCAGCTTGTAACTCATCCAGCCTGGCATTTCCCCTGATGTGCTCTGCATACAAGTTAAATAAACAGGGAGACAGTAAACAGCCTAGTTGTACTCCTTTCCCAATTTTGAGCCAGTCAGTTGATCCGTATAAGGTTCTAACTGTTGCTTGTTGACCTGCATACAGGTTTCTCAGGAGACAGGTAAGATGGTCTGGTATTCTCATCTCTTTCAGAGTGTTCCACAGTTTGTTATGATCCACACAGTCAAAGGCTTTAGTGAAGTGAAAGAAACAGAAGTAGATGTTTTTTTCTGGAATTCCCTTGCTTTGTCTATGATCCAGCAACTGTTTGCAATTCGATCTCTGCTTCCTCTGCCTTTTCTAAACCCAGCTTGTGCATCTGGAATTTCTCAATTCAAGCTGAATGCTGAAGCCTAGCTTGAAGGATTTTGAGCATAACCTTACTAGCATGGGAAGTGAGCACAATTGTCCAGTACTTTGAACGTTCTTTAGCACTGCCCATTGAATGGTAGCACACCATTGAAAGACCTGATACATGGGTGACTGATGCTCCTGAAAATACCCAGGTATGGGAAACAGTCTTTGGAGGAACAATGTCAGATAATTCCAATCATGGTAAAGATTATAAACCCACCGATCCAAGGAGCCAAATGAACAAAATGAATGAGCACAACAGCACGGAAAAAACACATCTGGTCGCATCGTAATTAAAGTGCTCAAAGCCATTGAAAAAGCATACAGTCCCCGAGGGACCAGAGGAAAAAGACCGGATACATATAGAAACAAAAGTACACATGTCAGGTTTCATCAGAAGCATAGAGGTGAGGGACTTCCCAGGTGGTCCAGTGGTTAAGACTTGGCCTTCTTGGTGTGAGTTGGATCCCTGGTTGCAGAGCTAAGACCCAACAGGCCTCATGGCAAAAAAAAAAAAAAAAAAAAAAAAACAAGAAACAGAAGCCATATTGTAACAAATTTAATAAAGACTAAAAAGAGAGAGAGGAGGAGAGAGAAGCATGGAAGTTATAAGACAGTGGAGCAGCCTCTTCAAAGGACAGAAGCCGAAAAAGTCAAGGTGGAATTCTATTCACTACCCGCCTTTAAAGTCCTTCAATATGAAGGTGAATAATGACCATTACAGACATACAAATGCTGAAAGACTTCATCATCAGCAGACCTACTATACAAGGAATGCTAAAGGAATCCTCCAGGAAGAGCAGCACCACGTGGAAATATGGATGTACGCACAGGGAGGAAGAAAAAGAGAAATGGAATCTGTATGGGGAAAATAAAAGATTTTTAATATAAATCTCTATAGAAATATGTAACTGATTAAAAAACAGAACAGTGGATTTGTTACATGCTCAGTAAAGGAGAAGCGTAAAGAAATATGGTTACTGGTTTCACTGCTTCAGGAAATTCTGGATTCCCAGTGACCTAGCCAACCTCCTGTGCATCAAAGACTCCGGACAGGAGGGTAGCAGTAGAGGAGCCCTTTTGCCTTTCCCGGAAAGGTTGCGCAGCGTAGAAAGAACCACACAGCTTTTCAGTGTTTCAAGGAAGGCTTTTCTAAGGTGTGTTTAGAACAACCAAGCTTTCCGTGAACAGCCAAAGGCACTAATAGATAGCGCCACAGAGACACGCTCGAGCAAGATACTTCTCATCCCCATCGATGGATAATTACCCGCTTCCACGACCGGTGGAACCACGCACATTTCCGAGGGCAGAAACGCGCCAGAGACGCCCCGGGCCGGAGCCGAGGGGGCCAGAGGGGAAGTTGGACACCGGGTGGGTTCCGTACTGGTTCTTTCGGTTCTTTGCTCCGCCTTCACCGGACCGTCTGCACCGCTGGTGTTGCCCTCCCTCGGCTCGGCCGCGGTCGGTGGGGCGGGAGCCGGAACCAGCTAATGGGGAAGGTGGATCCAAAGGGACGAGTGCGAAGAGCTGGAAAAGAAGCCGGCGAGGTAGGGACGAGGACAGCCAGACTTCCCAGAAGGAACGTGCCGCATCCGGGGAGATGAGAATTGGTGTCTTGTTTGATTTTGTTTCCTTTTGTCATAATATATCAGAATTGAGAGAAAGAGCGGGGGAACCGATGATCGAGCATGAAAGAGAGAAAACGAATACCTGCAGTTTCCAAGAACAAAGCAGCGCAACGATCGGAATCATTTTACGTCAAAGGACAGACATTAAAGACCGTTCTCATCGCTTGGTATGTGGCGCGCCGTGATCGTATAGTGGTTAGTACTCTGCGTTGTGGCCGCAGCAACCTCGGTTCGAATCCGAGTCACGGCATGACCTCCGTGTTACACGTGGCGTCTGACTTCTTTTTCTTCAACACGGTAATAGTCTACGCTGGGTTCTCCAACATGTGACCGCCCATTCTATCCAGGAAGAAAATTATTAAGGTGTATTCACAGGATAAGATGCACAGATCATTAATGAACAGCTATTTGATGTGAAATAATCACCAAGATCAAGACGTACCAAAAACATTTTTTTAAGACGTACAAAATGTTTTATCGACCAGGTATGGAAGATACACTTTGATACATGGATGAAGCCCTTTGACACGTTTTCCAGGTAATGCCTATCCATCCCCTGCTACTTTGAACTCTTGAGTTTGTCCTTTGCTCAGTTCGCCTGAATGAATATAGACATTTTACTATATACGGATTATCAAGCAGAAATTCTGAAGTCAGTTTCACCCTAGCAGGGAAATCACAGAGGTCAGAACGCCGGGAAGACAACGGACAAGACGTTCCATTGGAGAAAGCACCTTCAAGATCACCGTATCTCTGCTGCCAGCTAACTATAAGCATGGACCCCTCGGGCCACCATCTTTCACTCAGGGTCCCCCTCCTCCCCTCTCCCACCCTTACCAAATCACTCCCTGCCAAGTAATTCTAGCAAAGATCTCCCAATCCTCCCGCCCCTCCCCACACAGGCAGAGCACACACTCTCACCCACCGGACTCACCGCCTTTCATCAGCTCTTCCGGAACCACATACACGCACAGCCACTGTTGCTGCCTCAGCTACCGCCGCCTCTGCAGGCTTCGTCCACACCCTTGGTCCCCATCCACCAGCCCCCCTCCCTTGCTCACCTCTTGCCCTACAGTGGACATAACATTTGTCCTAACAGGTCTTCGGAGCGAGCTTCCAAGGGAAATGGGTGCCCGCCCACTACCTGGTAGAGACAAACGGGGATTCCAAACAGCAGCAGCTGGAGAGTCAGGGCATTTCCCTGGATCACCATCCTATTGATATTCTGATGCTGATTTTTACATGAACCATCTGCTTATGCTGCTGATAACAGTTTTCCCTTTATGGTAGTGAGATGAATGGGCTGTTCAGAGTACTCAGGGAAACGAATGTGAATGAATAGGTTGAAAGAGAATATTTTAACACATGTTCTGCACTTGCTCAACTGAAAGTGGGTGGAGACGGTAAAAGCCTGGGAGGCTGGGCATATCCACTATTGCTGGGCCAGTCATCGGATCTAAACCTGTCGACACTGGGAATACCCTGAGCCTGGGTCTCTGTCTCTGAGAGACACTTAGGAAAATCCATCTACACCTCAGCGACGGACCACAGCACCTGGTTCCCTTTTCCTGTGAAGCCTAAGCCAGGGATCACAAAGGTAATATTTTAATGACCAAAGGCTATAAGAAAATACTCTTGACATATTTACTCATTCGGGAAATAAACGTCATACTTATAAGGAGATATCATTACACAGCCTCCAGCATGACTGCTTTTTAAAAAATTCGTACACTAAATGCCGACAAACGTGGAGCAATTGCACCTGTAGTAGTCAGTTCAAAATCATTCTAGAAGACTGTTGGCAGTTTCTAATAAAGTTAATCTTGTACCTACGTCGTGACCCAGCAATTGTAGTACTTCTATGAATGCACAATATACAAACAATTGGTATGGAATATTCACCAAGAACACCAGTTAACACACAAAAAAACCTAACAAAATTACTCCAATAATACCGAAAGTAATGAAATAGGCATAACACTATGAATATGTTTGTTTAATGAACAAAATGTTGCATGAAAGCAGAGTCAGTTCCAAAAATGTAGCTTCCTTCATTTGAATTTCAAGAGCAGGCAGCAGTGCACTATTGCGGTGGACTCAGAAAGGTAATAAAATAAGCGATCTAGTGCGGGAATTGCCTAGAAAGTGGCTCAGGTGACATTTCAAGGGTGGGGGAAATTTTCTACACCTTGATCTGGGTGCCGATTACGTGTGCAAAAATGCAACAAACTGTGCCTATAGTTCAATGACTTACTGTTTCTGTAAAAATCAGTGGATGGTGGATGGAAAGGAGCTGGTCTAGACCATGATGACTAGTTTGCATTTTATTGTAAACCTCTTAAATATGTCTTCTCCTTTAGTGTAAGAAAAACCTCACTGATATTAGAAATATCTTTACCAGAAAACAACAACAACAATGACCGTGTTATTTCGTTCGTGTAAACTATAGACAAGGCTCCATGAAGGGCAATCTTTAAACTTTGGGGATGTGTCCTGCTCAACAGTGAGACAAGCAGCTGTTCTAGGTTTTGCTTTGATTGGCAGGTTTGTGCGCTGTGGGATTTACTCCTCCTCTTGCTGCATTTTGCTCCCGGGCCAGTGGCAAATTCTGCTCTCCCACCACTGCTAGGGGGCATAGCTGGTGCTGGAATTAAAAGTAAATGGATAGAATATTACTCAACCAAAAAAATAAATAAATAAAAAAGAACGAAGTGATGCCAATTACAGCAACATGAATGGACCAAGAGATTGTCATCCTAGTGAAGTAAGCCAGGCAGAGAAAGACAAACATCATATGACATTGCTTATATGAGAAATCTAAACAACAAAACTAAAACTGATACAAACGAACATATGTACAAAACAGAAATAAACCCACTGACATAGAAAACAACATTATGGTTACTAAAGGGGAAAGGGGGAGGGATAAATTAGAAGTGTGGGATTAACATATACACACTACTACTGTGCAGAAAGCAGATAACCAACAAGCACCTAGGGTATAGCCAGGGACCTATACTCAACATTTTGTAATAATCTGAAAGGAAAAATAATCTGAACCAAAACTAGATGTATATGTGTGTATAACTGAACCACTTTGTCGTACACCTGAAACAAACACAACATTGAAAATCAACTATACATCAAACTAAATAAAAGAAAAAAGGCAAATGGCAAGACAGGCTATAGACACTACCTTGCCTTAGCCTGGATCTGAACCAAGGTTGCTGCTGCCACAATGCAGCACTTACACTCTACAGTTCCAATGCACAACGTGGCATAAGGTAACTGTCCCACAGAAATATACTCACACGGTTTTTGCTGTTTTATTTGTGGGCACCAACAGAAGTTTGAGCTTTTCTCTCTTTCATGCTCTTCTCTGATTCTCCCTCCGAGTTTTGCCAAGAGAACGCGCCGGTCATAAACACTCTCTTCAAACAACACAAGAGACGATGCTATACATGGACATCACTAGATGGTCAATACCAAAATCACACTGGTTCTATTCTTTGCAGCCCGAAGATGGAGAAGCTCTATTGCCAAAGTCAGACTTAAATTGAAGAAAGTAGGGAAAACCACTAGGCCATTCAGGTATGACCTCAATCAAATCCCTTACGACTGATTATACAGTGGAAGTGACAGATTCAAGGGATTAGATCTGATAGACAGAGTGCCTGGAGAACTATTGATGGAGGTTTGCAACATTGTACAGGAGGCCTTGATCAAAACCATCCCCAAGAAAAAGAAAAGAAAAATGCTCATAATGGTTGTCTGAAGAGGCCTTATAAATAGCTGAGAAAAGAAGAGAAGCAAAAGGCCGAGAAAAGGAAAGATACACCCAAATGAATGCAGAGTTCCAGAGAATAGCAAGGAGAGATAAGAAAGCCTTCCCAAGTGAACAGTGCAAAGAAATAGAGCAAAACAATTAAAATGGGAAAGACTAGAGATCTCTTCAAGAAAATCAGAGATACCAAGGGAACATTTCATGCAAAGATGGGCACAATAAAGGACAGAAACAGAAGCAAGAGATATTAAGAAGAAGTGGCAAGAATACACAGAAGAACTATCCAAAAAAGATCTTCATGACACAGATCACCAGGATGGGGTGATCACTCAGCTAGAGCCAGACTCTTAGAGTGCGAAGTCAACATAGGGACTTGCGAAGCATCACTGCAAACAAGCTAGTGGAGGTGGTAGAATTCCAGCTGAGCTACTTCAAATCCTAAAAGATGATGCTGTTTAATTGCTGCCCTCGTTTGCCAGCAAATTTGGAAAACTCAGCAGTGGCCACAGGACTGGAAAAGGTCAGTTTTCATTCCAATCCCAAAGAAAGGCAGTGCCAAAGAACGTTCAAACCACTGCACAGTTGCACTAATTTCTCATGCTAGCAGTGTAATGCTCAAAATTCTCCAAGCTAGGCTTCAACAGCATGTGAACTGAGAACTTCCAGATGTTCAAGCTGGATTTAGAAAAGGCAGAGGAACCAGACTGCAAATTGCCAACATCTTTTGGATCATAGAAAAACCAAGACAATTCCAGAAAAACATCTATTTCTGCTTCATTGACCAACACTAAAGGCTTTGACTGTGTGGATCACAACAAACTGTGGAAAATTCTTCAAGAGATGGGAATACCAGACCTCCTTAACTGTCTCCAGAGAAACCTGTATGGAGCTCAAGAAGCAACAGTTAGAACCAGACATGGATCAATGGACTGGTTCGAAATTGGAAAGGAGTACGTCAAGGCTGTATATTGTCACCCTGCTTATTTAACTTGTATGCAGAATACATCATGCGAAATGCCAGGCTGGATGAAGCACAAGCTGGAATCAAGACTGCAGGGAGAAATATCAAGAACCTCAGACATGCAGATGACACCACCCTTTGGCAAAAAGCAAAGAGGAACTAAAGAGCCTCTTGATGAAGGTGAAAGAGGAGAATGAAAAAGCTGGCTTAACACTCAGCATTCAAAAAACTAAGAGCATGACATCCGGTCCCATCACTTCATGGCAAATAGATGGGGAAGCAATGGAAACAGTGACAGACTTTATTTCCAGGGCTCCAAAATCACTGCAGATGGTGACTGCAGCCATGAAATTAAAAAACACTTGCTCCCTGGAAGAAAAGCTATGACCAACCTAGACAGCATATTAAAAAGCAGAGACATTACTTTGCCAACAAAGGTCCATATAGTCAACGCTACGGTTTTTCCAGTAGTCCTGTGTGGATGTGAGAGCTGGACCACAAAGAAGGTTGAGCATGGAAGAATGGATGCGTTTGAACTGTGGTGTTGGAGAAGACTCTTGAGAGTCCCTTGGACTTCAAGGAGATCAAACCAGTCAATCCTAAAGGAAATCAGTCCTGAATATTCACTGGAAGGACTGATGCTGAAGCTGAAGCTCCAGTACTTTGGCCACCTGATGAGAAGAGCTGACTCATTGGAAAAGACCTTTGCTGGTGAGAAAGATTGAAGGCAGGAGGAGAAGAAGGTGACAGAGGATGAGATGGTTGGATGCCATCACCGACTCAATGGGCATGAGTTTGAGCTAGCTCCGGCAGTTGGTGATGGACAGGGAAGCCTTCCGTGCTGCAGTCCATGGGGTCGCAAAACGTCCGAGAGGACCGAGAGACTGAACAGCACAACACATTTTTCTGCTACTTAACAAAATTATCTTTTATCCCTCACGATCTGTCTGAGCCTCTTCACAGGCTTCCCAGGGGAGGTCTCATTGTCTCATCCACGCTTTTGCCTGCTCTCGCTCCTTTTCACGTTTCCTCGTTGGACGTGATCTCTCCAGCTGCAGCCACACGCACCTCATCTACTAAACCGGTGTCCAGAAGCGCAAATGGTCGGATGAAGGCGGAGCAAACCAGGAGCCATCAGCTTCCTTCGGGCGCCCCTTGGATCAAGCTGGGGGCGTCTCCTGGCCGCTGGCGTCTGCGGCGGAGTTGAAGCAACACGCGGCGGGGACACTTCGGGGGCCTTCTGCCCTCGGAATCGCACGGCTTCCCCGCGGGAGTGAACACCCTGAGTGGACTCCATCTCTCAGGTTGTCCGAGGCTCGGAGGGGAAAACGCTACTCTGAGAGACACAGGTGGCTCCGGCTAGCTCGTAAGCATGCTTGCTTTCTGTCGGAGTGAGAAGTAAGCTCTCCTCGTGTCTCTGTGGCGCAATCTGTTACGGAGTTCGGCTGTTAACCGAAAAGTTCCTGGCTCGAGCCCACTCAGGGAGGGGTCTCACTCTTAGAATGTAAATGATGTACGATTGCTTCTAATCTGTGCCTCCTCTCCTGAGCTCCAGTACACACACAGGAGGACCTACGTCCGGGATCTCGGGGGAAAGCAGGTCACCATCTACCCTGTAAACTCATTTTACTAATGAAGTTTCTTCCACTGTTTGTAGTAGTCTCTATTTAACCGTTTCCATATACTTTTCCAATTAATTTGGCTCTATTCTTTTCCTCCGTTTTCCATCCACTGGATCATAGAAGAAGCCAGAGAATTCCAGAAAGCCATCTGTTTCTGATTCATGAACTACTCTAAAGCCTTTGACTGTGTGGATCACAACAAACTGTGGAAAATTCTTCAAGAGATGGGAAAAACAGACCACCTTCCCTGCTTCCTGAAAAACCTGTATGCAGGTCAAGGAGAGATGAAACCAGTCAGTCCTAAAGGAAATCAACCCTGAATATTCCTTAGGAGGACTGATGGTGAAGCTGAAGCGCCAAGTCTCACTCCCTGCGGCAGGCCTCCATTTATGTTTAAAATGTGAATCTAAAAGTTTGCAGTAAAGTGACGTTGTTTCCGCCCGGTTTCGAACCGGGGACCTTTCGCGTGTTAGGCGAACGTGATAACCACTACACTACGGAAACCACATGGCAGCCAGTGCCTAGTGACATGCTCAAGAAATGCATGTTTGGACACCGCTGGCCTTCAAATTTTCAAAGGAAGCCCAAGTGATCCCTCGAGTAAGGATCTGGGGTTCCTGAAAGGCCCTGACTGAGAGTTCCTCACCTCTCCCAGAGCGAGGTCCCTGTGGGCCCCCAGGCAGTTAGACCTCAGGATCCCCCAGAATCTGCTCTCCACTCCCCCCACTCTTCTCCCAAGCCCAAATTTCAGGCTCCTCTGTGAACTGCAACTGGTCAGGTACTCCTTCCATTAGCGAGGTCCAGATGCTTTCAGGACCTTGATAGTTGAAAAGCAAGCATCAGAGTGATGCAAACCGTTGGCATTTGTCTTCCAAAAAAAGGAGTTGGAATGGAGACCCCCAGGTGAGACCTGGGATCCCAAATATCTCTAAGGACCACAGAGGTGGGAAATGGGACAGCATCAATGGATTACGCTTTCTGGGAAGGCCCCAGGGTTCCAAAAGAAACTCTGGGTCTTTGCCCTTCCACCCCTGTGGCAAGGGTGTTTTCCCACCTTACCTGATGCTCTGTTGGCTCAGACCAAACACACTTCTCTTTGACACCAGTCTTTCACATCACACTTCCAACTTGTCAGAAAATCCTATTTTTCTTTGGTTAGTTATGCATTTTGATGCACATAATCTTTTTCTTGGTCTGATTTCCTCCCTCAACTTTCCTCCTAAAGGTCGGGAGATGGATTCAACTCGAGAGTTTCCCTCCTTTGAAACTTTAGGGTTTGAGTCTTTTAACGTCGAGTACGTGGGGCTGGGCCGAGGTTGAGAACTCTCTTGGCCCAGCCGGTCGAGACTGGCCTCTCCTCGCCTGTCCTCCAGGGTCGGGGGCAGGGCCGGGCCACCTCAGCATGGCCCCTGCCGCGGGGTCTAGAGCCCTCACGCAGGCGTGGCACCGCGGGAGATGCTTCAGCCGATAGCGTGGATTCAGCACGCCGGGAGCCGGCGAGGCGCAGGTGAGCGGCGCACCTGGGTGCACGCAGCGACTTTTGGTTCTCAGAGAGCCGGTGCCCTCCCGGCCCCCTGGTTCTGATCCCGCGGGCAGTAACCTCCGGGCCAGAAGAGACCGGTAGGGAAAGGGCAGCATCTCCTTCAAGCCCTGTCCAGTCAGCACCCAACAATGGTCTTGAAGAGACACAGTGAGAAGTGGTAATAGATTAGGGGAAAAGAAGAAATCCTTGGTGATTTCCTCATCGAAACACCTCATGAGGATGAAGTGGGAGCCTGCAGGGACCCAGTTCTCCTGGTGCTGGTGAAGGCCAGTCTAGTTCCCACCAGCTGCTGGAGCCAAAGCAGACAACCTTGGGCAGGTGACCAGTGAGTAAGCAGTCCTTCCTCCTCCCCAGCTGTATTGCACTTGAACTTGCGGCACTGGAACGTATCCCCCTTGGCTTTGGATGGATTCCGAAGAAGTAACACAGGTTTCTTTCTTGTTTTCAAAAATTGTTTCCTCCAACTTTTTTGAGACATAATTGACATAACGCTGTGTGAGTTGAGCACGTTGATCGGATAGTTATATATAGCAAAATGATTCCCACCAGAGCGTTTACTAGCACCTCCATCCCATCACATAATTCTCATTTCTTTTTTGTGATGAGAACATTTATGATCTAGCCTCTTGCAGTTTTCAAGTATACATGCAATGAAGTGCTTCGATGAAGTTTACACCCAGGTAACTGACATCTTAAGATGTGATAAGAAATCCCTGGCAATCTAGTGGTTAGAACTTGGTGCTTTCACAGCTGTGGGCCAGAGTTTGTAGAACTAAGATCCCACAGTCTGTGTTCAGTCATGCATGCTCAGTCATATCCAACTCTGTGGGACACCATGGGCTGTAGCCCACCAGGCTCCTCTCTTTATGGGATTTTCCAGGCAAGAATACTGCAGTGGGTTGCCATTTCCTGCTCCAACAACAGATAGGTTTCTTCTTAATGCGCTCACTAAGGTCGGTAGTGGCGGGCCGCTAGATGGCACAGCGTGCTTTGTTTGCTGATATGGCAGACAACATTTATCATGCACATTCCTCCCCTCTCCCTTCTGATCTCATCTGTTTGGCTGCACCCATTGGATTCCATGGGCAAGAAAGACCTGGAAATGCTGGTTTCCAGGGTCAGCCTCAAGCACACAGATCGGGGGCGAAAGGTAGACAGGAAACCAGGAACCAGGAACAGCAGAGACCATTTAGCCCAAACGTAATGAGCCCAACACTCAGGGGGCCTCCTATTAATCCTGGTGCCACCACTTAACTTCCTTTTGACCTTGGGTCAACTCCAATTTGCTAGGCCAATTTTGCAAGTGTCATATGAAAGAAATAATAAGTACTTCATGAAGCTATTGTGTAGATTAAATGAGATAATCAAATAACACAGCTGGCACAGAAGGTGGGCAATATTAAGTATCTTCTAGGAGGAAACAATCAAAGATAAGCTGGCACTTCAGTCTTTTGTAACATTTGAATACATTTTTAAACATTTCAATAAATTTTGTCATGATGAATGTAACATCCATTCACAAAATAAATGTATATTAAAGAATAGAAAATTTAAAATGGAATTTATAAAACATATGCCCACAAAAGGGACTTGCTCGTAGTAGCTTTGTTCATAATAGTCCCCAAATTGAAAACCATTCACATGTCCAGCACAAAGTGAATAGATATGATTGTGACATGGTCACTCCAAGAAATACTACTCTTCAATAAAATGAAACAAATTTCTGATACATGGCAACAATAAGGATTAAAACTTCACCCTGAGTGATGAAACGAGTACATACTCTGCGGGGCCACCTATGGGAATTACTAGATGAGGCAAACTAATCCCTAGTGACAAGAACTAGATCACTGAGCCCCTGGGACAGGGAGTGGCAGGGGGTTGACGGCAAAGGGGCTCAAGGGGATATTTTGGAGTGCTGGAGATGTTCTTGAACTGGGTAGTGGTTCCATAGGTACATCCACTTGTCAAAAGTCATCAAACTTGAAATGGATAGATTGTATCATTTTAAAATTAATTCTTAAGAAATTTGATGTTTTAAAAAATAACGAGAGGAATCGTTCCAAATCTTAATACCTTAATTCAATGACATTCATTATTATTATTATTAGCACTAGAGGGTTCTTTAGAAATGTATGTCTCTTAAGGTAAACAATTTGATTGAAAGTTCAATAGTTTCTTCATTTTTCCATTTTTTCATTAAATTTATACACTAGTAAATTGAAATACTTTAAAGTCAGAATAGATTCTATAAGAGCTCAATCATATAAAAGCATATATATGTATATATATATATATATATATATATATACTTTTCTTGGTTGCTGCTGCTGCTGTTGAGTCACTTCAGTCGTGTCCAACTCTGTGCAACCCCATGGACTGCAGCCTACCAGGCTCCTCTGTCCATGGGATTTTCCAGGCAAGAGTACTGGAGTGGGGTGCCATTGCCTTCTCTGTCTCTCAGTTGATATACCTAAATGACTCCATTATCATTTACTTACATTAACAGAAGTTACTTTTGAATTTAAGATGTTTCAAAATTTTACATATTTGTATTTTCTGCATCATTTCAATTTTGTAAAATAGCACATAGAGTTTAGGGGCTTCCCAAGTGATACTAATGGTAAAGAACCCACCTGCCAATGCAAGAGACACAAGAGATATGGGGTCTATCCCTGGTTCAGGAACATTCCCTGGAGGAGGGTATGGCCATCCACTCCATATTCTTACCTGGAATCCTCTCATGGTCAGAGGAGCCTGGCAGGCTACAGTCATTGGGTCCCAAAGAGTCAGACAGGACTGAAACGATTTAGCATGAACCCATGCGCGTTTGCTACTTAGAATAATGTAAAAATAGATCTGAAGGAAAATGTGCAAAGATGTTAACAGCAGTCCATTCTAGGAGGTGGAACTACGGATGACTGCTTATTTACTTCTTTAGATATATTTAAGGTTTTTAAATTTTAAAAAAAATGAATGACCTGGAAGTGAAAGAACAGAAGAGCTGTGAAAGAGGTATTGGAGAGGTGAGAGGAAAGGATAAAGGGGACGAAAAATCTAGTTCTTGCAGAAGGTGTGTATAAGTTGGGGATTCAAGGGGAGCAGCTCTTGGAATAAGAAAGGTGTTTGCCTGGCAAGTGGGTCATGAGGATACTGCAGTTTTATTTGTGTTACATGACTCCTCCTTGGTGTTTTGTCAAAGAAACATGCAGGCTTAAATCTCTTGCCAAACATTTTTACCATTTCTGTTCCCCTTTGACTAGCACCATAACCTGTGGAGCCAGGCAGGCTCCAGTTCAAATTGCTGCTTTCAGATCCCACTCACTGACTGAGTGACTAGACAAGTTATTTAACCTTCCATGTCTCAGATTTCTCATATGTGAAATGAGGATGATGATATGCTAGAAGCATGTTGAAAGGATAAAGTGAGTACATCCATGTAAAACTTGTAGACGGTGCCTCAGCACATGGCACTTTGCATGTCACCATTGAGTGTAAGCTCTTACATTTTGGCACTGCACTGCATGAAGTCTGGGTGTGGTTTTCTTTTAAGTTACTGATATCTTTCAGTGGCAGTGGAACTTTCAAGAGAGAGTGAAGGAATCCTGTCTGACCAACAGTAACCTCCTGGGCTAGTGGGATCTGCCAGTTTACTAGTTCATCTGATCAGCTCATCAAAAGGGGAACAGTAGTCCAATTCCTTGCTTTAAAAATCCCCCAATTAAAAAAAAAAATAAGGGTTTACAGTGGAAAACATTTCTATACGTGATACAAGACCCAGAATTTTACAACCAGCAAAGGAAACTGCCAGAACAAATGCAAGGCCAGCAGCTTTGCGATTTGGGGTGAACGGGATTCCCGGACACCTCAGGAAAGCGTGGGAGCTGCGCCAGAGTCAGGCGCTGTGATCTCCCCAACCCAGCGACGGCCTCCGCCGCGATAGCAGCCCGCTCCTCTCTCGTGAAGTCCCTTTCTCCCTCTGGCTCATTCTCCGTTCTCTCCTGCCCTTGGCCTTCCTCGGATCTATTCGCCCTCTTCACATCTTTCATTTCCCGTCCTCAAAAGACAGCTAAAGCCTTACATTGTGTGGATCACAACAAACTGATCTCTTTCCAGCTGCAGCCACACGCACCCCATCTACTAAACCGATGTCCAGAAGCGCAAATGGTCGGACGAAGGCGGATCAAACCGGGAGCCATCAGCTTCTTTCTGGGGCCCCTCGGCTCAAGCTCGCGGCTTCTCTTGGGCGCTGACATCTGCGGCGGCGAGGACGCTCAGGAGACCTTCTGCCCTCGGAACCTCCCGGCTTCCCGACGGGAACGAACAGGCTGAGTGGACTCCATCTCTCAGGTTGTCCGAGGCTCGGAAGTGGAAACGCCATTCTGCGAAACACAGGCGGCTCCGCCCAGTTCCGTAAGTATGCTTGCTTTCTGTGCGAGTGAGGGTTAAACTCTCCTCCCAACTGACTTTGGGGAGCAATGGGTTAGCTCATTCGTCTGTTAACCGAAAAGTTCGTGGCTTGAGCCCACCCAGGGACGTGTCTCACTCTTTTAGAACGTAAATGATGTATGATTGTTTCTGGTCTATGCATTCTCTCCCATGCTCCACTACTACCCTACTCCTCTGTGTCTTGTGTACACACACACACACACACACACACACACACAGAGACAAGGACTTACCTCCAGGTAGTCTCTGATCCTCAGAGAGGATCTCTGGAGGAAAGCAGGTTGACTGGGAATCCTAGAATGCATGAAAGAGTAGGCTCATCATCATCACCCTGTAAACGCATTTTACCAAGGAAATTTCCTCCACTGTTTGTAGCACTCTCTATTTAACCTTTTCCATATATTTCTCCAATTAATTTGGTTCTATCCATTTCCTCCTTTTTTCCCTGCATTTTTCCTCCATTGCATCATAGAAAAAGCAAGAGAATTCCAGAAAGACATCTATTTCTGCTTCATTGACTCCTTAAAGCCTTTGACTGTGTGGATCACAACAAAATATGGAAAATTCTTCAAGAGGTGGGAATAGCAGACCATCTTACCTGCCTCCAGAAAAACCTGTATGCAGGTCAAGGAGAGATGAAACCAGTCAGTCCTAAAGGAAATCAACCCTGAATATTCTTTGGGAGGACTGATGCTGAAGCTGAAGCTGCAAGCCTCATTCCACGCGGCAGACCTCTGTTTTGTATTTAAAATATGAATCTAAAACTTTGGAGGAAAGTGAAGTTGTTTCCGCCCGGTTTCGAACCGGGGACCTTTCGCGTGTTAGGCGAACGTGATAACCACTACACTACGGAAACCACACGACCACTTGTATCTAGTGACATATTCAAGAACTGCATGTTTGAACACACCTGACCTTCAAATTTTCAAAGGAAGAGGACTCTGAAAACACAGGCAATCCGTTAGGCAAGGATCTGCCTGATTTAGGGTTCCTCGCCTCTCCCGGGGCGAGGTCCCTGTGTGCCAGCTTTGCGCCCAAGAGCAGCGGTTGCCTCCCCTGACTCCCCAGTTCTCAGAAGCCTCAGGAGCCGGGGGGGGGGGGGGGGGGGGGGGGGAGGAAGGTGCGTCTGAGCCCCAGGTGGCCCCACGTCCGTCAAGGTGGACACAGCCCTTCCAGAGGCAGATCCAGTGCCTTGGAGTCCCTTTCATGGCGCCAGCGGGGACCTGGCTCGATGCTTCCAATCCCACTCGGGAAACAAAGGACCCGCCCTCCCCTCTGCCCCGTCTGACCCGTGCGCTCCTCTCTCGCAGGCCTTTCACAGCAGCGCTTCTCCGGCGCCGCCTAGCACCGGGGGTTCCTCAGATTCCTGCCTCTGTGGCTGATGCTAGTCCTCTAGTTTCAGTCCAGACTTGCATCACGCTTTCACGTTTAGCGGGAACCGCCGCAAAGACTGAGGCTCGGGTCATTTGTTGAATTCCTTTGCCTACCAGGCCCAGCATAAAGCCGCAGAGGAGCCAGGCGCGGTCCACGCAGATCTGACCGTCTTCATTCCAAACTTGAGATTCTTCTTGAAGGACCGCTTAGTTTTACATTTTACAATGTCTGAAACGCCTCTTGTTTTCCTTTTATAATTTTGCTGTTCAACAGGTCGTGGAGCGCGAATTTAAGAGAGGTAAAGGCGTTTCGTTTTGTTTTGTTTTGTTTTTCAGAAAGCCGGTGTCTTGAAGGGTCTTCGTATTTACCTCACAGCAGGCAGAGTTTCTTTTCGCTGCAAGGTTTTAATGCAAGGTTGTCTGTGTGTCTGTCTGTCTCTGGTTTCCTTTAGCAGTAGAGCTTCTCAGTTTGGGGAATGCATGTGCCCTTTCCTCCAGCAGTGGCTTTCCTCCCTTTCTCAGTGAGGTTCACGGGCTCAGACCCCGAGGCAGGCGCGGGCCGCATGGGCACCGGCCCCCAGGCAGCAGGGCTCCTCCTGGTTCCGCCTGGACTCCGAGTGCGGTCGAGAGTGTGAGCGCGACAGCACCCTCAAGCGCGCTAGAGGCCTGAGTTCCCAAAGAGGCGGACTTGAAAAGGGCTTTAGATCAGGGCGTTTCTCGAGATTTCGCCTTGCTTTGCTCCCCTGCAGGTCCTAGTTTTCACCTCCCACGTCCAGACAGAGGAGCGGATTCATCGTTTTCTGTCGCGTCCGGCATGCTGACGTCCCACGTGGACGGGACGAGGGTGAGGTGGTCCTCTCCCCGTCAGGGTGGACGCACAGCGGACGCCCGAGGGACCACAGACACACGGCTCCCTGCAGCAGAAATGGTAGGCACAGGGCTTCGGAGCCGGCGAGTGGAGCGCGCCGAGGGGACGGATCCATCCCCTGCCCCCGAAGGTGTGACAAAGTGCAACGACGCCCGCCCAACCCCTGGATCAGAGGTTCAGCCTCATCCAAGAACTGGACAAGGTAGGCTCCGCAGGTCGTGAGGGAAGACCTGGAATCCAGGTGTGGTGAGAGGTCAAGCTCTCTTTCTGAACCTGTTAACTTGCGAAGCAGGGGCCACTTGGTTCTCAGCTGGTGATGGCCGGGTCCATCTACTCCCTGATCTTGACCTGATTCGGGGCCTCCCCTGATAGCGGCTCGAGGACCGGCTGCTTTTCCTCCTGGATCAGCTCAATCCGCAGAGCCTGACCCTCTTCATCATGTCTTTGGCTGGAAACCGTGGTATAGAGTTGAATTCGTTCCCTTTTGTTCTCTGACTCACATCAGATTGTCCCGCGGGTGTGCTGGGGTGAGGGAAAGCGAAGTGTCTTCACAAGGGACGAACTTCTTGGTTTTCAGAGAATAATAGGTGTCACAGGTAGAGACGATGTAGGGCCCAGATGAAAAGGTGAGGGGATATCAGGCGGTAAAAGTATCCTGCAGTCAGCTTTGTCCTGTGCCCTCCTTGGATTCACTGACTGTGGCTTGTTCTGCAAGGTGACTCAGAGCAGAGAAAGATGGGCTGGTTGTAGGCCCTATGGAGCTTTCCGGTTGTAAGGAACTGTTCCCCAGTTTCTTCAGTTCAGTAGCGATCCAAGGACAGCAACACATCAGGCTTCCCTGTCTCTCACCAAACCCTGGAGTTTGTTCAAATGCATGTGTATTGAGTCGGTGATGCCATCCAACCATCTCATCCTCAGCCACCCACTCCTCCTCTTGCCTTCAGTCTTTCCCAGCATCAGAGACTTTTACACTGAGTCAGCTCTTCCCACCAGGTGGCCAAAATATTGGAGCTTCAACTTCAGCATTAGTCCTTCTGATGAGTATTCAGGACTGATTTCCTTTAGGATGCACTGGTTGGATCTCCTTGCAGTCCAAGGGGCTCTCAAGAGGCTTCTCCAACACCAGTTTAAAAGCATCAATTCTTTGGTACTCAGTTTCCTTTATAGTCCAACTCTCACATCCATACACGACTACTGGAAGAACCATAGCTTTGATTAGACTGACCTGTGTTGGCAAAGGAATATCTCTGCTTTTTAATATGCTGTCTAGGTTGGTCATAGCTTTTCTTCCAAGGAGCAAGCGTCTTTTAATTTCATGGCGGTGGTCCCCATGTACAGTGATTTTGGAGCCCAAGAAAATAAAGTCTCTCACTGTTTCCATTGTTTCCCCATCTATTTGCCATGGAGTGATGGGATCGGATGCCATGATCTTAGTTTTTTGGATGTTGAATATTAAGCCAGCTTTTTCACTCTCCTCTTTCACTTTCATCAAGAGGCTCTTTACTGCCTCTTCTCTTTCTGCCGTAAACCTGGTGTCGTCTGCATATAGAAGGGTATTGATATTTCTTGCAGAAATATAGATTCCAGCTTGTGCTTCATCCAGGCAGGCATTTCACATGATGTACTTTGCATAGAAGTTAAATAAGCAGGGTGACAGCACACAGTCTTGACATACTCCTTTCCCAATTTGGAACCAGTCCCTTCTTTCATGTCTGATTCTAACTGTTGCTTCTTGACCTGCATACAGATTTCTCAGGAGGCAGGTAAGGTGGTCTGGTATTCCCATCTCTTGAAGAATTTTCCACAGTTTGTTGTGATCCACACAGTCAAAGTCTTTGGCGTCCTCAAGAAAGCAGAAGTAGATATTTTTCTGGAACCCTCTTGCTTTTACTATGAATCAATGGATGTCGGCAATTTGATCTCTGGTTCCTCTGCCTTTTCTGAATCCAGCTTGCACATATGGACGTTCTCAGTTTACATACTGTGAAAGCCTCACAGTGAGAATTTTGACCATTCCTTTGCTAACATGTGAGATGAGCGCAATTGTGTAGTAGTTGGAACATTCTTTGGCACTGCCTTTGGGACTGGAATGATAACCGACCTTTTCCAGTCCTGTGGCCGCTGCTGAGTTTTCCAAATTTACGGGCATACTGAGTGCAGCATTTTAACAGCCAAGCCTCCCTGTCCATCACAAGAGTTTTTTGAATGTTCTTCCCAATGGCCCATGAGTTATAAGTAGTCCAGTCTGTGTGGGGAGATCACTTACATACAATTGCTTGTCCTGTGTGGTGAGCACCAGGCATTGTTCCAGGATCTTTTAAAAATGTTCTTTCCTTGGCCTCAGGCACTTTCTTCATAAGGATACCCGGATCATTACTCTGCTGAGTACTTGAGGGAGACCCTTTCATATCCCAGCATTCTCTCTCTCCCACTGTCTCATCACTGGACCTTTCTTCATGTTTCTTTTTTTATTATTAACTTTTATTTGAGTATAGCTGCTTTACAATGTGTTGATTACGATGTTGTATTAATAGCACAGTGAATCGGCTATACATATACATATATCCCCTCTTTTTAGGATTTCCTTCTCATTTAGGTAACCACAGAGCATCCAGTAATTCCCTATGCCATACAATAGGTTCTCATTTGCTATTTATTGTACCAGTTCAGCTCAGTTCAGTCACTCAGTCATGTTTGACTCTTTGCGACCCCATGAACCGTAACACGCCAGGCCTCCCTGTCCATCACCAACTCCTGGAGTCCACCCAAACCTATGTCCACTGAGTCAGTGATGCCATCCAACCATCTCATCCTCTGTCATCCCCTTCTTCTCCTGCCCTCAATTTTTCCCAGCATCAGGATTTTTTCAAATGAGTCAGCTCTTCGCATGAGGTGGCCAAAATATTGGAGATTCAGTTTCAACATCAGTCCTTCCCATGAACACCCAGGACTGATCTCCTTTAGGATGGGCTGGTTGGATCTCCTTGCCGTCGAGGGGACTCTCAAGAGTCTTCTCCAACACCATAGTTCAAAAGCATCAATTCTTCTGTGCTCAACTTTCTTTATATCCAACTCTCACATCCATACACAACCACTGGAAAAACCATAGCCTTGACTAGACAGACCTTTGTTGGCAAAGTAATAGCTCTGCTTTTTAATATGCTGTCTAGGTTGGTGATAACTTTCCTTCCAAGGAGTAAGCCTCTTTTAATATCATGGCTGCAGTCACCATCTGCAGTTATTTTGGAGCCCAGAAATAGGAAGTCTGCCACGGTTTCTACTGTTTCCCCATCTATTTGCCATGAAGTAATGGGACTGGATGCCCTGATCTTAGTTTTCTGAATGTTGAGCTTTAAAACAACATTTTCACTCTCCTCATTCACTTTCATCGAGAGGCTCTTTAGTTCTTCCTCACTTTCTGCCATAAGGGTGCTGTCATACATAGCATCAATAGTGTATATAGGTAAATCCTAATTTCCCAATTCCCCGTGTTATGCACCGAGCCCGTATCTCCGAACCGACCGAGAGAGCAAGTCCACCACAGTAATGCGAAGGCAACAAGGGAGTTTGTGTCTAGCGCGCTAGGGCCCAAGTCTCTTACAGCACAGTGCAATCTGACAAGAGCCCGGAACAAAGGAGTATGGTGGCTTATATACAGGCAGTTCTTTGTCTCAGTTACAGGAGTAGCTGGCGTTACATGATTGGCCAGGCAGGATGAGCGCATATCCTGTCTCTTTCTGGTAAACGTGACTCATGTCCTAGAGCCCATCGTTTGGTCCCTAACATTCCCCCCTGTCCTTAGATCATATAGAGGAATCTTCCTCTCGGTCCTGAGACAGTTTGATATTGTTGTCGAAGCACAAACAGCTGTACTGTATTTATGCGTTCCTTTACAAAGGCTACAAGTCTATTGATAATACATGGGCCAAAGGTAAGCATCAGTAGAAGTATTAGCAGGGGTCCCAGCAAGGTGGAGATTAGGGTGGTCAACCAAGGGGATTGTTGAAACCAAGACTCAAACCATCCTTGTTGAGCCTCACGTTCTCGTTTACGTTGGGCTAGTCCCTCTCTTACTTTGGCCATAGATTCTCTAACTATTTTTGTGTGATCAGCATAAAAACAACACTCTTCTCCTAGGGCAGCACAGAGTCCCCCCTGTTGCAGAAAGAGCAGATCTAATCCTCTTCTGTTTTGCAGAACTACTTCAGATAGGGAAGTTAAACATGATTCTAAATGACTAATAGATTGCTCTATACGGGTCCTCATCTATGGCCGCTCTCAGGGAGTTAAATCCTTGGCTTTGCAGGGACAAAGCTGTTATTCCTGTTCCGGCCCCGGCTATTCCAAGACCGAACATAGTTGCTATGGTTATGGCAGTAAGAGGTTCCCTCTTGACTTTGTAAGTTCTTTCTTGAGGATTTAGGGTCAATTTTTGGGCCCAGTAATCATATATTGTTTCCTCTGGTCGGTACAGAATTTTTGGCATGACTGCTACCATAACACAGATTTCTTCTTTGGGATCAAAGATTGAGCTGTGTAAGCATGGAGTCAGCCCCGTGTGTGAACAGACCCACCATCCTCCCATCCGTGGTATTAGCCACCTGGCTATGGGCAAGTCCGTAGGCTCAACGACATGCGCACACAGTGGAGACCTCTCTGATAATACCTTGCCCGTACATAACCCTTTTCCCCATACCTCTCTCATTGTAAGGCCTACTTTTCAGTCTCCCCATTGACACTGAGGAGGATCGGTGCCGTTGGCCAGGTCGTAAGAGGCGTTGAGGCCTACTGCCTCGTAATAAGAGGGAATTAAGTTGTAACATAACCAACAGGATTTAGTTGCCTCAGGATGGGTTTGATTTAAGGTAGCATAAGCTGCCTTTACTAATTTCCATAGTGGATCTGTTTGTCCGAGTTTAGCAAGGGGGCCCGCCTCTGGGTCTTTTGTTGGTCCCTGGGATGTAGATAAGGAGGTTGTCGGGTAGAGAGTTGCATGGACCTGTTCAACGGGGTTTGGACCGATATTATATATTTGTACAGGTTCTAAAACTTGACTCACAACAATGATCCCATTATAATACTCCCGGTATGGGAACCCGTCAGTTCTGGTCTGAAGCCCCCATGATATCCCGTTGACCCAGGCCTTTTCTTTTTTTGCTTTGTCAATGTTGAACCTTATTTTTACCTGGGCAAAGTTATGATACTTTTCCCAATCGGAGTACGGAGGTACGGGTCCTACAAAGGAGAAGTTAAGCAAGTCCCGATTTCCTACATCCCACCATCTATACCCTGGAGTCTCCAACCCATCATTGGAAGTTACGCAGTCCCAAGATTTACAATAAGAGTCCTGTATGCCCCCACAGATCTTCCAGTTATGCCTGAGTGCACCTGGACATGCCCAGAATGCATGATTCCGGAGCTTGCCCCTCTTTCAGGGTACATTTACCACCAGCTTAAGGTCAAAGTATAAGTCTGGCCACCAAGTATTTGGTGGATGTATTGCGGTGGTGGAGTTAAGCATCTCACGTGTTAGTCCATTTTGCAGTTTCCAGGTGATTCTGACAGGTTGGTGCGGGTTCACGCTGGCAGCTTCGGAGCAGAGTAACATGGTCATCTATAAGATGGTCCAGACGAGTTGTCTTGGTCCTGTCGACGACGCCGGAGCTTCAGCCTCGGGGGGTTGGATGGGTGCAGAGACGCTTCCCATTCTTTTTTAGCATCTTCCTGCTCTGCTGAAGTAGCTGGGCGTACGTGGTTGCAATGCACCCAAGGCCCGATACCGTCAACCTTTAGGGCAGTTGGGGTGGTAAGAAGAACAACATAAGGACCCTTCTATTTGGGTTCTAGTGCCTTGGTTTGGTGCCTTTTGACCCATACCCAATCTCCTGGGCCAATGTCATGTGAGGGAATAGTTCCCTTATTTTGACCCACATGTATTTCCCGGAGCAGTTTCCAGACACGAGACTGCACCTTGCTTAAGGCCATCAAGGCCTCTTGGAATTGTCCCAACGTGGGAGGCGGTAGGTTTCTTCCCTTCAAATATTGGACATACAGGGGGAGGTCTCCCATACAGAATTTCAAATGGGGTCAGATTAAGTTGATAAGGAGTATTACGCGCATGGAAGAGGGCGAAGGGAAGGAGGGTCACCCAGTCCCCGCCAGTCTCTATAGCCAATTTAGTTAAAGTTTCTTTTAGGGTCCAATTCATTCTTTTTACTTGCCCTGAGCTCTGTGGACTGTATTCACAATGTAACTTCCATTTAGTCCCCAGGGCTAGGGCAAGGCTCTGAACTATTTGACTCACAAAAGCAGGTCCATTATCAGAGCCGATGGTCACTGGCAGGCCAAACCTGGGAACTATTTCTTCTAAAATCTTTTTTGCCACTATCATCGCGGTTTTTCCCTTTGTAGGAAAAGCCTCCACGCACCCTGAGAAGGTATCCACCAACACTAACAAGTACCGGTAACCATACTTGCCTGGCCTTACCTCGGTGAAATCTATTTCCCAGTGTTGCCCTGGTCCTTCTCCCCGATACCTCAGTCCTGCATGTTGTCCTTTTCCTGGCCTCATCTGTTGACACACCTTACAAGCATGCACTATGTTCTTTACAGTTGTCTGGTGCCGGGGAAATCGCAGGCGCGCAGTTTGAAAGAGCATCAGAGTCTTTTTTCTCCCAGATGAGTAGACAAGTGTAAATGCTCACATAGTTGCCGTCCCAACTGAGCAGGGAGTATCAAGTAGCCGTCTGAGTCTCGGTACCATCCATCTTCACCTTTTTGAAGGTTGGTGTGTTCTTGGATCCAAGCAAGGTCTGTGGATGAATACTCAGGGGTTGGGGGCAGAGTTCCCATACCTGGAGGTGGAAGTCCGACCGCCAGCACAGGGGTGATGAAATCTTCATCAGCTACTTTTCAAGCTGCCTGGGGCTGTCACCCTTCTGATGTCCAGGTACGTGTACTATTGACACAGCCCAGGGCATCTGTACAGCCTCTAAAAGTCTACGGATTTCAGGCAAATTTTTAATTTCTTTTCCTTCAGCTGTCAAAACCCCCCGTTCCCGATATATCGGGCCCTGGATGTGTACCGTGCCAAAAGCATAGCAACTGTCAGTGAAAGTAGTTATTCTTTTTCCTTTGGCTCTCTCTAATGCTTGAATCAGGGCAATTAACTCTGCCTTTTGTGCTGAGGTATCCGGGGGAAGGGCCTCTGTCCATATCGTCTGTCCAGAGTCATCTACTACTGCGGCTCCCGCCCGTCTCTGTCCATCTTTCACATAACTGCTGCCATCTGTGAACCATTTTAGCTCACTGTTATCCAGTGGAGTATCAGTTAAGTCCTTTCGTATTGCTGTTACCTCGGCCAGTATCTCATCACAATCATGGAGGGGGCTATTTTCCTCCGGATTGGGCAAAAGAGTGGCCGGATTTAGAATGCAGGGCGTTTGGAAATGAATCCGTGGGGTGTCAAGTAGCAAGGCCTGGTAGTGCGTCAAGCGGGCATTAGAAATCCATTTACCTGGGGGTTGCTTTAAAACTCTCTCTATGGCATGAGGAGTGTAGACCAAGAGTCTCTGTCCATAAGTCAGTTTATCAGCATCGTGGACTAAGAGCGTGGTGGCCGCAATGATACGGAGGCAAGGTGGCCATCCGGCTGCCACTGGGTCCAGTCTCTTGGAAAGGTAAGAGGTTGCTTCCATGGTCCCCATCTCTGTGTTAGTACCCCTTTTCCTATCCCCCGCTTTTCATCTACAAATAATTGGAAAGGCTTAGATGGATCAGGGAGGGCAAGGGCAGGAGCTTCTAGCAAGGCTCGCCTGAGCTCTTGGAAGGCCTCTTTCATTGGCTCAGTCCATTTCCAGTCCTTGTTTTCTTTGGTCCCTTAATATAGGGGCCTGGCCTTTTCTCCCAAGATCCATAACCGGCAATATCCCACAGTTCCCAGAAATTCTCTCACTTATCTAGGGTTAGCCGGCTCAGGGATCTGGAGGATGGTTTCTTTCATAGCCTGTGTTAGCCACCTCTGGCCCTGCTTTATCTTATAACCAAGGTATGTAACCTCTTGCTTGGCAATCTGGGCCTTTTTGGCACTGGCCCTGTAACCTAAAGTCCTCAAGGTTTGGAGAAGGTCACCTGTTGCCTCTTGGCACTCTTTCTCTGTAGCCACTGCCAGCATAAGGTCATCAACATATTGTAATAAAACAATGGTAGGGTGTTCAACCCGATACTCACGGAGGTCTTCGTCCAGGGCCTCATTAAATAACGTGGGCAAGTTTTTGAAACCCTGTGGTAAGCGAGTCCATGTCAGCTGCACAGGGGTCTGACCACCGTCTTCCTGCCATTCGAAGGCAAAGATCTCTTGGCTTGTGGGGGCAAGAGGCAAACTGAAAAAGGCATCTTTTAAATCTAAAACAGTATACCAAATGTAGTTTGGAGGCAAGTTGCTTAGCAATGTATAAGGGTTAGGAACCGTAGGATGAATATCACTCACCCGTTTGTTGACTTCTCGTAGATCTTGAACCGGTCTAAAATCAGTTCCCCCAGGCTTTTTCACAGGCAACAGGGGAGTGTTCCATGGGGACCGGCACCTTTTCAGGACCCCAGCGTCTATGAGGCGTTGTATATGAGGAGTAATTCCTTGTCGAGCCTCTTGACTCATGGGATACTGCCGTACCCTCACCGGGGAAGCACTGGCTTTCAGTTCCACAATGATAGGGGGCCTCTGTTTGGCCAGTCCCATTCCTGCTGTTTCAGCCCAGGCCTGAGGGTATCTTTGAACCCATGGTTGTACTTTGGGGCTTATTGTCACTGGGGCCTCTGGCAAGTAGAGTCTGTATTCATCTTTTAATGCCAGAGACAGGACCTGAAGAGGATGCCCGGTCCCATCTAGAACCGACACTTGTCTGTGGTCGAAATGAATTTGGGCATTCACTATAGACAGTAAATCCCTTCCCAACAAGGGCGCTGGACACTCAGGTATCACCAGAAAAGAATGGGTTACCTGGTGGGCCCCCAAGTTCACGTGCCATTTTGTAGTCCATCCATATCGTTTAGTCCCGGTTGCTCCCTGCACCCAGCTACTTTTCTTAGACATGGGTCCATCTTTTTGGTTTAAGACTGAGTATTGGGCTCCCGTGTCCACCATGAAGCCAACTGGTTTCCCCTCTACATTTATAGTTACCCAGGACTCGGGGAGGGGCTTCGAGCCCTGACCCCCCTAGTCGCTATCCTCACCTGCGTAGACGATATGACTGTCTGGAGAGGGAGTCCCGTTCTTGGGGTTCTTGGGCCCCTCTTTTAGATTTTTTTGGGGGCATTTATCTTTCCAATGTCCAAACTCTTTACAAAATGCACATTGGTTTTTCTCAAGCTTACGCCTTGTCGTTTTTTCTTCAGTTTTTGAGTCCAATTTTTTCCCTTTTTGGAATCTGTTTTTGTTTTCAACCCCAGCAAAAAATATCTGGGCCAGCTCTTTTTGATTTTTACGGTTTTCTTCAGCTCTAAATTTTCTTTTTTTTCCTCCTAATGCGGTCCTCTCTCTCTTCTGGGGTCTCTCTATGATTAAAAACTCTCTCAGCTGCCCTCACTAGATCTTGCAAGGATTGTTCACTTAACCTCTCTATCTTTTGTAACTTTCTTTTAATATCGGGGGCTGCTTGATTTACAAATGCTAACATAACTGCCGCTCGTGACTCATCTGCCTGTGGGTCCATAGGGGTATACTGTCTAAAAGCTTCTATTATCCTTTCAAGGAAGGCTGCTGGGCTCTCATTTGGCTCCTGCCTCACTGAAGTTATTTTGGCCAAATTAGTTGGCTTCCTGGCGGCCGCTCTAAGGCCAGCCATAAGAGTCTGGCGGTACACTCGGAGACGCTCCCTACCTTCAGCACGTTCGAAGTCCCAGTTGGGTCGCACCAAGGGGAACCCCTCCTCAATGAGGTTAGGCTGTATTGTGGGCCTCCCATCCACCCCTGGCACATTCTTCCGAGCTTCTGACAGGATCCGCTCGCGCTCCTCTGTAGTGAAAAGCACCTGTAACAGTTGCTGACAATCATCCCAAGTGGGATTGTGAGTCAATAAGACCCTGCGGTTTTTCAGAGAAGGAGGGAGTCTGGGTTTTCCAATTGTACAATCACTAGTGGAGAAGGGCCAATACTGATATGTCCACTCTCCACCCTCTCTGGCTGGCCCTGCCTGGACCGGAAACGTGTGAATGGTGGAAGAGGGGACTCCTGGGTCTTCTTTTTCCGCTACGTTGGCCATTTCCCTTGTTCTTCCCCGAGTTCCCTGGGTGGGGCTCCCTTCTCTGGGAGGAGCTGAAGGCTCGGTTCTCCTCCTGTCTTCTCCCGATGAAACCTGTGGAACCTGTGGAGGCAAGGACGGATGTGGATCCGCACACGGAGGTGGGAACAATTCGGTCTCCAGATTAGGATACAGAGAAGATTCCTGGAAGACCAGCTTTGGTCAGTTCTTGTCCTTTTTTCCTTCTTTTTCTTCGGAAGCCTTCATGACTAGCACCTGTGGGCTTGGCGAGGTTGGAGTTGGGGAAGAGGGACGGGGAGGTTTAGGAGGTTTAGAAGGAGTGAGAACAAAGGGTTTAAGCCATTCCAGCGGGTTTCTCACTAGATCCTGCCAGACCAGAATGTTTGGGTGCCCAGCAGGACTAGGAGTAAGCACCCTCTCTTTAACTGCCTGGATAATTTGGGGATTGAAGGTTCCCTTTTGTGGCCATCCAACGTCAAAGGTGGGCCACTCGGCGGAACAGAAAGTCACCAGTTTGCTCTTCTTCACCAGTAACGAAAGATTCTGAGCTCTAGACTTGAAATCAGACAAGTGGTTAATCATAAGAGATAAAGGAGTAGAAGTTGTTTGTCCCATGACCACAGAAAAGTACACTGGGAGCCAACAGAGCACACAAAGAGCAACGCAGACACCACAAATAGACAAACAGATAACAAACGCAAGGTGGCCACCAACAATGCACTCAATCTTACCTGCAGGATGTTCACAGAGCCAGCCGCCTCCCCAGCACGATACTGGGCCTCGGCCTTACGCCGGACTTAATCTACCAACCAGAGCCAGCCACCTCCCCAGCACGATACCGGGCCTCGGCCTTACGCCGGACTTGCCTCTGCACTTTACACCCAGATGCCTCCCCAGTACGATACTGGGCCCTGGACTTAATCTGGGCTTCTGCAACGTTAGCACCGGTGCTCAGAGCTCTTATCTCCTAACGAAGTTACTCCCTTCTACCAGGAGAGTTGGCCTCCCCGGCAGGACGGAGATCCCGGACGAGCCCCCAAATGTTATGCACTGAGCCCGTATCTCCAAACCGACCGAGAGAGCAAGTCCACCACAGTAATGCAAAGGCAAGAAGGGAGTTTATTTCTAGCACGCTAGGGCCCAAATCTCTTCCAGCTCAGTGGAATCCGACAAGAGCCCCGAACAAAGCAGTATGGCGGCTTATATACAGGCAGTTCTTTGTCTCAGTTACAGGAGTAGCTGGCGTTACATGATTGGCCAGGCAGGATGAGCGCATATCCTGTCTCGTTCTGGTAAACATGACTCAGGTCCTAGAGCCCGTCCTTTGGTCCCTAACACCCGAACTCCCCTTTCAGCTTTGATAGCCATACCTTTGCTCTTTACATCTGCTTTGCAAATAAGAATCGCTGGATCTTTGTCCTGTGAGCTCTAGCTGTCTTATTCTCCACCAATGTTCAGCTTCATCTCCAGAGTCAAATGAAAAATTGACCTGAAATCCTCCTCTTGGTGCCCAGCGTGGGAACTCACTGAAAGCAGGAAGGTGGGCCCAGACAAGACTCCTCTTGTTTGTTTGTCACCTCTCAAGGCTTGCTATCCTTTGCTGCCTGATTTCCAGTGTCTTAGAAATCAGTATTTCACGGTTTTTTGTCTTTTTTATTCCTTTGGGAGTGGGACAAAGGTGGAGAGTGAGATTTGGAAGGAGGGTTAATCTGATTTCTGTCACTGCACCTTTGCTAGAAACTGAAGGCATCTCTTTATGTTCTTCGTTTTCCCTAAAGAGATGTGCTAATTTATATTCCAATGTATTTTGCCGACTCAAGGAAAGAGTCTTTTTCTTCACGGTCTTGCCATCACAAGAAATTGTCAATACACCTGTCTGTTACTCTAACAAAGGGATTTGTGCCCTACTGACTCAACTTAGTGGCAGGTACAATGAAAAGACAATGTGTACATTTCCCAGAGATTGCACATATTCAGCAGCTAAGCTTCCAAGCTGATTGGAAAGTATTCTAATAATTGTAACTGTTTTCAGTGGTGACCAAGTCATTGAGTCCAGACAAGACCAGCCAGAATGACTCTGGGGAGCCTCTTGCAGAGCAGCTTATGGATTACAGGAGTTAAAAAAAAAAACCAAAACCAAAACCAAAACAAAACAACACCACTGGTCCCAGACATTTACCCTCTTCCCTTCATGAGTTGTATTTTGGCTTTGGTTGGATGCACACAATCTAATGAGGGGTCTCCCTCCAGTATATGGGCGCATTTGCAAGCCCGAGACTCTCTCTGTATGATATCTCAACAGTACAGGGCTACATCTGCAAAAATTGTCTCATTTGAGACAAATTGTTGCAAGCTACAGAATCCTGCACCTATAATACATCTTGTACAAATCTGGATCCTTAGAGCTCCTGGTTCCCCTTCCACTGATTCCTCAGTTGAAGTTGGTGACGAAAGAAGAGCTCTTCAAAATTTCCGTACTCAGTCGAGATGTCTCTAGGTTCTAGGACATTTCTCTCTGTCCTTTTCTCTCCCTTTTGGAGTTTGTGCATTTCTGTCCCTTATACTCTAGGCCTCTGTGGATCTTACCCACATTCTGTCCTCTTCATCAGTTTTCTGGAACTGTGCATTAGGAGTCCTTCAGTCAGCAAGCACTTACTAGGTGCTCACCAGGTACCAGGCCCTTCTCCTGGAAAACTGCTGTATCAGGAGCAAAGTCAAGGTCCCACTCCTTGGTCCATTCACACCAGGAGGCATCAAAAATAAGATACACACACACACACACACAACACACA
Organism: Budorcas taxicolor; assembly: GCF_023091745.1. Taxonomy (NCBI): domain Eukaryota; kingdom Metazoa; phylum Chordata; class Mammalia; order Artiodactyla; family Bovidae; genus Budorcas; species Budorcas taxicolor. Next base: position 21,449,336 of record NC_068912.1, read on the forward strand.
CAAATAAGAATCACAGCAGGAGAACAACCTGCCATGTTCTTCTCAGGTTCATCTGCCTGCCAGCACCTAAGGACCCCAGCAATGACTAAAAAAAGAATTACATACCACATGGGAAAATGGGTGACTTGAGATCTAGAAGGCAGGTAACTAAGAATCTGTATTTTTTTTTTGTATTAATAAAGGAGTACTTCAGGTAAGCAATAGGTCTTAACTTAGAGAGTCCATGTGTTGTACTCTTCTTCAAGTGATGTATGGCTACATTCAGGAATATCTCCTAAAGGTACCGACACATTCTCTTTAGCTGGTAGTCTAGAGCTCTCCTATTATAACCTATAAAAATATGGGCATTATTATTTCTACTTAATTAGAAATTCTCCAGGCAAAGATTATACGTTAATCGAACCAATTTAATATCAAAGAACTTAAAGTTAATGATATATCTTCAAATCGTGATTGGAGCTGAGTTGTGTCTGATAAATGCTGCTTAGAATCACACATTAGATGATACCTAAAAACGTTGACCCCAAATTGAAAGGGGAATAATTAAGTCACTATGATTTCTTAACTCTGAAGACTTAATCTTGATTTAAAAGATATTATATGGTATATTTAATTTACTGGGACACATAATTTTAAATTTTATAAATAATAAATCTGAAAGTAACCATGCAGTAGTTTTTAGACCAAAATTATTAAAGTAGTGTGGTGCATACCAAGAGTCATCTCTGGGAGCATGACAGGACAAACATTTTCTATGTAATTATACATCAACTATTAGAATTCTATAGCATGCTAAAAGTATTTGAGAGTCATCCTTATTATCAACTTGAATTTTATTCTTGTTTGTAGCATGGAGAGCACTAATTTCTCTAAAGCTAAACCTTTTTTATATTCCTGAGTTACATTTCCGCAAAAAAAAAGTTAAAGGAAAAAAAAAAAAAGACCCACGTGGTTGCTATTCACTGAGATAGAAAAGGTGGTTCAGAACTCCGCTTTGGAGAGAGGCTGAATGACATACGTGTGGGAAAGCAGGGTGCCTCTGTGCTGGAATTCAGACTGGACCTGGGACTGGGTCAAGGCCAGAACACAAGACTAAGCATTATTGTCCTAGGGCAGCCACCCAATCGACAGCACCCACACAGTAGTTCTGGGAAGCTTTTGAGAATATTCCCCTCTCTTTGCAGAATTTCCCATCTGGTTCTCCATCCTCCAACCACACGGAAGGATTCTTCCCCTCTTGTGTCCTGACAGAACACGTTATGCTCCCTGCAGGGCACGGGGAGCCAGGCAGGAGCCAAGGGGGCAGCTGCACTGCCTCGATGGGTTTCTAGCAAAGGAGCGTGGAAATCCCATGGACAGAGGAGCCTGGTGGGCTAGAGTCCGAGGGGTCGCAAAGAGTTGGACAAGACTGAGCCGGTGAGCACGAGCACCAGGCGGTTCCACCACTCCGACGGATCCAAAGCACACCTGAGTGCCCACCAAAGCAACCCGCAGGAGGCCAGAGGGCAGAGGGCAGCCGGCGCCGCGGAGGGCAGAGGATGAAAGCCTAGACCGTCCTACAAGCACAGGGCCTGACTGGCCTGCACTTGAGAAAGACCTGAATAAACCTCCATCTAGGTTACCCTTGCAAACATCCTCTTTACAGTCGCTTTGGTGGTTCAGTAGTAGAATTCTCGCCTCCCACGCGGGACACCCGGGTTCGATTCCCTGCCAATTTATTGCGGTTTTCTTCATTTTGGACTTCGCTGTTGGCTCAGACGGTACAGAATCTGCCTCCAATACAGGAGGCCTCGACTGGGAAATTCCCCTGGGAAGGCAATGGCCAACCACTCCAGAATTCTTGCCTGGAGTAATTGCATGGACAGACGAATGCTGCAACCCAAGGGATGGCAAAAAGTCCAAAAGGACTGAGCGACTACCACACACATACCTTCTCTACATCCTACAGAGAGCGGATTCCAGGTGCCTGAAGGGCCAAGAGGGCCCTCTTCCGGAGGGTAAAGCTGTTCGCTGGCCTTGGAAGACAGGTCCCACAGAAGTTAGCTTTGAGAGGGACGCCAAAGGAAAGGAACAATCCCGAGATATCCGCACGTTACTAGCAAGTGATGCCATAAATCTTATCTAAAGAAAGATAAGTAATGTTAACTGTGCACTTAGGTACAGAATATAGAATGTTCGTATTCTTGCAAACTTTTGGTATCTTACAAAAGCTTTTGGTTTGGGATTTTAATGAATTTTTGGAACGGAAGCCTCACGTTCTCTTTGAATGAAAACTCTGTTTAGTAAGACTCTGGGTTTACCATGACAGGAGAAAAGAGTGGAAGCCAGAGCTGGCCAGCCCAGGCTATTTATGGCATCTCAGCTCCAACAGCCAGCCTGAGGTCCAGGACCCTGAGGCCCGGACTCAGCGGCATTTAGAAACTCTGTGCAGAAATATTCTGCACTGGACCTTTAAGCAAAATACAGTTCCGATCTGGGCGGGCAGAGAGAGACTCCTGTCCCTGCAGAGGCTGGAAGAAAGAAAGTTTTCCCTGACCGGGAATCGAACCGGGGTCGTGGTGGTGAAAGCGCCGAATCCTAGCCACTAGACCACCAGGGAGCTGCAGGCAAATAGGCTTGTTTAGCCTCTGCAGGTGAAAGGTGAGTGGAAGATGACCCTTCGGAAAGTCAGCAAGCTGGAAAGGCAACGTCGCAGCGGCCCAGGGCTGTGTGCAGCTGTGCAAAGCTCCCAGCCCTGCCCTCGCGGCTCATCGGCCTTCACCTCTCCTTTCCTGGGCGTCGCTTTTGCTCTGGGGCAAGGACACAAGGTAACGGACTGGGCCCCTCCTGGTCTAGCGGTAGCGCTGCGTGCTGCCGAGCCCAGGTCTTGCTCTCTTTGTGAACCTCGGTTTTCTCTGTCGTCAGGCTCGGTGATGAGTGGCGGGTGATGAGCGGATCCGTCCACCTCCAGGTGTCCTAGCGCTGAATAAAGAGACTTGCAGGTGGTCACCACCTCTTCCTCCAGCTGCGTCCCCTGCCGCACCCCGGGGGAGAAAAAGAAATAGGAAACCTGTTTCCGCCCGGTTTCGAACCGGGGACCTTTCGCGTGTGAGGCGAACGTGATAACCACTACACTACGGAAACGGGACAACCCCTATCCCTGAACACTGTATCCATGAAATCCCGAGGTCCCGCCACCGCGAACCACACCACCAACCCTTAAGACTCAAAGAGGAACCTTGGAGCCCCAGGCTCTCTCAGGCACGGAGACGGCGGCTCCCGAGGGCCCTGCTTTAGGGTTCCCCCTCTGCCCTGAAGTGAGGCCCCTCGGGCCCCCACAGGTGGCCTTCGGGGCCCCGCACCCAACGCAGAATCCTCAGATCCTCAGCTGCGCACCCTGAGTTCAGGGGTCGCCCCCGCCGACTCCCCGGCTCCCGGCAGCCGCAGGAGGCGGGGACGGTGGGTGCGCCCGAGGCCCAGGTGACCCCGAAACCCAGCGGTGTGGAAGCCGCCCCTCCCGGGCTGTGGACCCGCGCCTCGGTGGTCCTCTTCTCGGCGCCGGCGATCAGCGCTCCGGGCTCTCAGGAATGACCGACGCTTCCAATCCACCCGGGACGCGCCCTCGCCGCTGTTCCTTTGCACCTGACTCCTGTGCTCTTTCTCTGAAAGTCCGTTGGGCGCATCACTTCTCCGGTGTCCTCCTGGCAAAAGGGAGTCTCCTTGGTGTTGCCTAAAATGGCACCCCCACCGTCCCTGGGTGGGCTCGAACCACCAACCTTTCGGTTAACAGCCGAACGCGCTAACCGATTGCGCCACAGAGACAGCATTACAGGGTTCATTGGGACTCTCTGTGGAGTAGACACTCATTCCCGGGGTGAGCGCTCTGTCCGCCAGAAAAACGGTGCCACTTCCCTGCCCCTACCCGCCACAGATGCCAGCGCCCCCAGAGAAACCGCCATCTAGGCCTCGAACCTTCCAGGCCTGAACTGAAGTAGATCCAAGGACAGCTGAACACCGGCTTGCTCCCATGATGGTTCTTCCCGTTTCCTCGCCTACACCCAACGAATGAGTTTGCCCACCCTGGCAAAGGCCTCCGGGGTAGAGGTTGGGCTTCGGTTTCCTGTGTCCACCAGGCAGTTTCCACCAGAGTGGGCTTCCCTTGGGGTTCAGATGGTAAGAATCCGTCTACAATGCAGGACACCCTGGTTCAATCCTTGATTTTGGAAGATCCCCTGGAGAAGGGAATAGTCACCCACTCCAGTATTCTTACCTGGAGAATCTTTGGACAGTGGAGCCTGGCAGCCTACAGTCCCTAGGAACACAATGAGTTGAACACGACTGAGAGACATTGACTTCTCTTTAAGTGAGTATAGCTCGTTTGTCTGAGTGTTTTCTTTAAATGGTTATTTTTACTCACATTGTAAATTTAACAAATATACACTTGTGAGAATAACTTCAGTTCAGTTTAGTTCAGTTCAGTCGCTCAGTCGTGTCCGACTCTTTGTGACCCCATGAATCGCAGCTCGCCAGGCCTCCCTGTCCATCACCATCTCCTGGAGTTCACTCAGACTCACATCCATCGAGTTCGTGATGCCATCCAGCTATCTCATCCTCTGTTGTCCCCTTCTCCTCCTGCCCCCAATCCCTCCCAGCATCAGAGTCTTTTCCAATGAGTCAACTCTTCCCATGAGGTGGCCAATGTACTGGAGCTTCAGCTTTAGCATCATTCCTTCCAAAGAAATCCCAGGGCTGATCTTATTCAGAATGGACTGGTTGGATCTCCTTGCAGTCCAAGGGACTCTCAAGAGTCTTCTCCAACACCACAGTTCAAAAGCATCAATTCTTCAGTGCTCAGCCTTCTTCACAGTCCAACTCTCACATCCATACATGACCACAGGAGAAACCATAGCCTTGACTAGATGGACGTTAGTCGGCAAAGTAATGTCTCTGCTTTTGAATATACTATCTAGGTTGGTCATAAATTTTCTTCCAAGGAGTAAGCGTCTTTTAATTTCATGGCTGCAGTCTCCATCTGCAGGGATTTTGGAGCCCACCCCCCAAAATATCTGACGGTTTTCACCATTTCCGCATCTATTTCCCATGAAGTGATGGAACAAGATGCCATGATCTTCATTTTCTGAATGTTGAGCTTTAAGCCAACTTTTTTGCTCTCCTCTTTCACTTTCATCAGGAGGCTTTTTAGCTCCTCTTCACGTTCTGCCATAAGGGTGGTGTCATCTGCATATCTGAAGGTATTGATATTTCTCCCGGCAATCTTGATTCCAGCTTGTGTTTCTTCCAGTCCAGTCTTTTTCATGATGTACTCTGCATAGAAGTTAAATAAGCAGGGTGACAACATACAGCCTTGACGTACTCCTTTTCCTATTTGGAACCAGTCTGTTGTTCCATGTCCAGTTCTAACTGTTGCTTCCTGACCTGCATACAGATTTCTCAAGAGGCAGGTTAGGTGGTCTGATATTCCCATCTCTTTCAGAATTTTCCACAGTTTATTGTGATCCATACAGTCAAAGGCTTTGCCATAGTCAATAAAGCAGAAATAGATGTTTTCCTGGAACTCTCTTGCTTTTTCCATGGTCCAGCGGATGTTGACAATTTGATCTCTGGTTCCTTACCCCTCTCCAAATCAGAAATATATGAAAAATAAAAGAAGAGTTCTCCTGCCTCCATTCCCACTAACAAACTCCATTCCCACCGCTAACAAACTTTATATGTTACAGGTAAGAGATGGTGGCGGCTTAGGAGTGTGATCAGCGCTGTGAGAAAACTAAGGGACCCAGGAAACCCCACCTCCTGCCCTGACAACCGTCTGCCCCCTCTGGGCTACGGCAAAAGGGTGAAGGCAAAGAAAAAGAAAATAACACTCTTATTTGCAGAAATTTTACCTCCAGATGGGACACTCTGGTTAACCTAAACAGAATATGCGTTTGGTGATAGGGACCTAGGGGGTCCTCCCTGGCGCAAAACCCAAAGTGGATTTCACTTCATTTTCTGAGGTGAGTGAGCTGAGTCGATCAAAGGAGAGGAGCAGAGAGAAAGCGAGAGGGATGAGCACCCACAGGAGTCAACCGTATTGGAGTCTCCTCAGGGCCTTAGAAGAACTGTCCTGAGGTTATAGGTGGATGTATGGAGGTAAAGAAGCATATCCCGTTCTCTGGCGATGGCGGCCAGGTGGCTCCTGAGGGGTTCCATGGTGTAATGGTGAGCACTCTGGACTCTGAATCCAGCGATCCGAGTTCAAATCTCGGTGGGACCTTTCTGCCTAGTTAGAAGAAGAACGCTTTTTACTCCCCGAATCGGACCCGCCCGAGGTCTCCCGCGACCCTAAGGGGCGTGGTTCACACGGACACGGCGGACAGGTGTGGGACCGACCTGGGGCGTCCTCGCTGGACCCGGGCGGCTCTGCCCATCTCTGCCCTCCAAGCCCCGGCCAGGGGCGCAGCGGCCCAGCCACTACCGCCCCCTTCTTGGGTCCCCTGGGTCTCTGGAGTAAAAGGCAGAGGCTGAGTCCATGGAGTCCTTCCCCGCGAGGGGGTCCCACTGCACGTCTTGTAACTGCACGGTTGTCCTTGAGAGTAAATGGTTGTGGGGATGAGCTGCCATGTCAGATATTCACATATTAGATGATATCGAAAAACATTTACCCCCATGTTGAAAGGGGAATATAAGTAACTATGATTTCTATAACTAAAAGACTTAATCTTCATCAGAAGAATATATCGCATATTTAAATTTCTGTGGCTCATAATTTTGAATTTTATAAATGGAAATATTTTTTGGAATTAGAGTTTGCTTATGGGAAACAAAGCAATACAGGACATTTAGGCAGTTCTTTCATTAGGATTTTGAATAGAAAATAAATGCAAGACTTCTACAATCTAGAATAGTATGGCACCAATATTTTCCACATTTTTAGAAAATCTGAAAGTCAACATGAAGTAGTTTTTAGACCAAAATTATTAAAGCTGGGTAAGGCATACCAGGAGTCATCTCTGAGAATATGACAGGACAAATATTTTCTATACAATTATACATCAATTATTAGAATTATCTAGAGTGTTAAAAGTATTCAAGATTCATCCTTACTATCAATTTGAAATTTTTTCTTGTACGTAGCCTGGAGAGCACTCATTTATCTAAAGCTAAACATTTTTTATATTCCTGAGTTACATTTCAGGAAAACAGAAAGTTCAAGGGGAAAAAAAAAAAAAACCCCACATGGGTTGTATTCACTGAGATAGAAAAGGTGGTTCACTACCGCACTTTGGAGAGAGGGAGAGTGGAATATGTGTGGTAAAGCTGGATGCCTCTGTGCTTGAATTTGGACTGGACCTGGGACTGGGTCAAGGCCAGAAGAACACAAGACTAAGCATTATTATCTTGGGGCTTAGACCCACCTGACAGTGTTGTAGCCATGCGTTCCAGGATACAAACTCACTCAGATGGACAATGCAGATAGTGGAATGCAGTTTATTACACCGGCGGGCCCAAGGCAGAGTCTCCTCTTAGCCAAGGACCCCGACCAGCATTTGTGAAAATCTTTTATACCCCATGTGTACGTGTCTGAACCCACCACTCCAAATTCCTTGAGACTTACATAAACCAAGGAAAATACAATCCGAATAACCCCATCATTCACGTGCTATGTGCTCATGTGCTCAAACAGTCAAACAATTAGCCAATAATCAATAAACCCGAGGTTACACTCTGATTGATACAGAAAAATTTATGGCCTGTCTGGAGGAAGGGGTGATTAGTGTATGTTTTCTCTTAGGCGGTGAGTAACCTAGATCCGATCTTCAAGGTTCCCCTGTCTGGAGGGGGTCTTATCCTGTTGTTGTTTTCATAGGCACTAAACACAGAGTTCAGAGTCCATTGGAAAGGTGGCCGAGCACGATCAGCATGAACAGGCCTAAGAGGGAGTCCAGGCCGTATGAATTCCTTCTTCAAGAGCACCCACACAACAGTCCTAGAAAACTCTTGAGGATACTCCCCCTCCCTTGGACTCATTTCCCATCTGGTTCTCTATTCCACCAGCCACAGGGAAGGACTTTTCACCTCTGTGTCCTTGCAGAACACTTTATGATCCCTGCAGGACACAGGGAGCCAGGCAAGAGTGGAGGGGGCAGCTGCACTGACCTGATGGGATACCAGCAAAGTAGCAGGAAAAATCCCATAGAAAGAGGAGCCTGACTGGCTACAGTTCATGGGGTTGAAAAGAGTCAGACATGACTGAGCCAGTGGGGGTGAGGATGAGGTGGTTCCACCAATCAGATGATCAAAACACCACTGACTGCCCACCAAAGCAACCTGCAAGAGGCCAGAGGGCAGCCAGTGCTGCAGAGGGCAGAGGATGAAAGCCTAGACCATCCTCCAAGCACAGGGCATGACAGGCCTGCCTGCACTTGGAAATCAGCTGAATAAAACACCATCTAGGATATTCTTTTAAAAAGTCTCTCAGTAGGGGCGTTGGTGGTTCAGTGGTAGAATTCTCGCCTATCATGTGAGACCCAGTTTGATTTCTGGTCAATGCATTGTGGTCATGTTTGTTTTGGGCTTCCTTGGTGGCTCAGATGGTAAAGAATCTGCCTGCAATACAGGAGACCTGGGTTGGGAAGATCCCCTGGAGAAGGAAATGAAAACCCACTCCAGTAGTCTTGCCTGGAGAAACCTATGGACAGAGGAGCATGGTGAGCTACAGTCCAAAGGGATCTCAAAAAGTCCGACATGACTGAGCAACTAACACACATACCCTCTCTACATGCAAAAGAGACCAAATTCCAGGTTCCTGAAGGGCCAAGAGGCCCCTCTTCTGGACGGCCAAGCTGTTCCCGTCCTTGGAAGACAGGTTCCACAGAAGATAGCTTTGAGAGGGACACCAAAGTAAAGGAACGATCCTGAGATGTCGGCATGTTATTATCAAGTGATGTTATAACTCTTACATAAGGAAAGAATATGATGTTAACTGGTTTGGTCCCTTCTCTTTGAATGGAAACTCTGTTAAGTAAGACTCTGGGTTTACCATGCCAGGAGGAAAAAGTGGAGGCCAGAGCTGGCCAGCCCAGGCTGTTCACGGCATCTCAGCTCCAACAGCCAGCCTGAGGTCAAGGAACCTGAGGCCTGGACTCAGCGGCATTTAGAAACTGTGCAGAAATGTTCCGCACTGGACCTTTAAGCAAAATACAGTTCCGATCTGGGCGGGAAGAGAGTGACTTGTGTGCGTGCAGACGCTGGAAGAAAGACAGTTTTCCCTGACCGGGAATCGAACTCTGGCCGCGGCGGTGAGAGCACCGAATCCTTGCCACTCACTAGACCACCAAGGAACTGTAGAGAAGAGGTTATTTCGCTTCTTCAGGAGAAAGATGAGTGTAAGAATCGTCAGAAAGCAGTGTAATCGTCAGAATACCTCAGCGGCCTACTGCTGAGCCTGCTGCCTAACCCGTGCCTTTCGCCTTTGCCGATGCAAATGCAAATCTCCGCGGTTGGGTGGTGGGGGTAGGGGAGAGCAACCTGTTTCCGTCCGGTTTCGGACCAGGGACCTTTCGCGTGTGAGGCGAACGTGATAACCACTACACTACGGAAACGGGTCAACCTCCGTTACTTAACACTATCCATGAAATCCCGGATGCTGCCACCAGCATCCAGACCACCAAATTGTAACACTCAAACAGGAACCTTGAAGCCCTGCTTTAGGGTTCCTCATCTCCCCTCAAGAGAGGACTCTCGGGCCCCCATAGGCTGCATTCGGGGTCCCGCACCCAACGTAGAGGCCTCAAACCCTTAACTCCGCACCCGAGCTCAGGGGTCGCCCCAGCCGATTGCCGAGCTCCCGGAAGCCGCAGGAGGCGGGGACGGTGGGTGCGTCCTAGGCCAGGAGACTCCGCTGCCCAGCGGTGTGGAGGCCGCCCCTCCCGCGCCGCGGGCCCGCGCCTCGGTGGCCCTCGTCATGGCGCAGGCGGTCAGCACTCTGGGGTCTCAGGAACGGTCGACGCTTCCAATCCCCCGGGACCCGCCCTCTCCGCTGCTCCTTTGTCCCTGACTCCTGTGCTCTTTCTCTGCATGCCGGCTCGCCGCTGCACTTTCTGGTGTTCTCCTGGCGAAAGGGAGTCTCTTTGGTGGTCTCTACAATGCCACCCCACTGTCCCTGGGTGGGCTCAAGCCACCAACCTTTACGGTTAACAGCCGAACGCGCCGCTAACCGATTGCGCTACGGAGACAGCAGTACCGGCCATTCCTGGAGTCTTTGGAGTGGACACTTCTTCCTAGGATAAGACCCCTGCCCCTAGGGAAACGGTGCCATTTCCATGCCTTCTACCGACCACAGATGCCAGAGCCCCCAGATACCAGGGGCCAGGGCTCCAATCCTGCGGGCTTGAACCGAAATAGATCCATGGACAGCTGAACACAGGTGGGCTCCCGTGATGGCTCTTCCCACTTCCTCGCCTACTCCCAACGAGTGAGAGTTTGCCCACCCTGGCATAGGCCTCCGGGGCTGTGCTTAGGTCTCCCGTGTCCACCAGGGGATTTCCACCAGAGTGGGCTTCCCTGGGGCTCAGACGGTAAGAATTCGCCTGCAGTGCAGCACACCCGCGTTCAATCCCTGGTTTGGGACTATCCCCTGGAGGAGGGCGTGCAACCCACTCCAGTATTCTTGCCTGAAGAATCCCCATGGACGAGGAGCCTGGCGGGCTAAGCCCATGGCATGGCAGAGTCGGACAGGACTTAGCGACTAAGCACTGAGGTCGCGGGGATGGTCGTTCTGTGTCCGCACGCCGGCGACAGAGTCAGGCACTCACTGGGATGCTCTAGGACTTGGATGAATACATTGTCGTCTTTAGCCCTCGTCCCATGAAGACGGTTGAGAATGGAAATACAGAAAAGTTTTCGAAGTGAACGGTTCTTTTTAAAAAGCCTTTATCCCAGTTTTTGGAATCTATAGCATCTACTGGGGTGAGCAATGGAAAGGCCCCTGAGCAGCCCCAGCTGAGTGGAGCTCCCGCATTCCAGCCTGGGTAGCCTGCGTTCTGTGAGGTCCACCTGGGAGCGGGAAAGGGTGAAAACCAAGCTGGGAAGGCTGGTTTGGGAGGAAGGCATTGAGACCTCCCAGGAGGCTTGGGCAGGAATCCTTAGAGCTGAACATGGCTTCAGTCTGGTAGCAGAGTGGGAAAGGAGGGAAAGGGCTGGTGCAGGCAAGAATCAAGGAGGCCTAAGGAGAGGGGAGGAAGGAGAGAATAAAAGAATTTGTGCTTCTACCCTTCCCCCCCTCCCTCTCTTGCCTTCTCTCTTCTTGGTCTTCTTCCCATCCCTACAACTGAGAAATCTTGATACACCCACTTCTGAGAAGAGAGACCCAACTATCTGTGCTCGGGTGCACAAATTCTGGGTTGTAAAAATAGTTCTGTCCTTATATGGCCTTAGACAAAGAAAATTTCTTGTGCCTCCCTTCTTTCTGTTTTAAAATGGGAGGAATGAAAGCATTTGTTGTCAGATGTGCCTGGGTTTAGAAACTACTGGATGAATCATGTTATCAGCTGTGAAATCATAAATATTGTTGTCACTATTCTCAGAATCTTTTGACAAACTCTATCTTTATTTACTTCACCTTGAATTAACTTGATACTTCTAGAAATTTCTGTAAACGGAATCAAGACAATGGCTCCCATGATTGCTCTTGCAGTTTGCTCCATAAGTTTTCTTGAAGTTTGCTCAGATGTAGCTGGACCACACTTCATTGCCAGTTCTCTGCTTGTGGACCAGGACCGATATGCAGTCTGGAGGAAATGGGAAGAACACACATCTCCACCCATCCCAGTTCTAACCTTACCTGATTCTGTCCTTGCCCCTTGTGAGAGCCCGGTTCTCCACATTTCCTGGCCATTCTGTGATCACTCAACATCCTTTCTATGGATTTATTTTCTTCCTTTATGAGTCAAAGTCCATTTCAGGTCCTTGTGCCCATAAACCTCGACTTTGTGTTGTTTGTTACCACTCAACAGCTTGATTTTCCAAAAAGAAGATTCATATTCTCACCCTGGAGCCGTGAACTTCCTCCTCATAACAAGAGCCTCCCCTTTGCCTCCTTCCTCCTTGAGTCAACCTCTCTGTCCAGTCTTTTGGAACAAAATACATCTCCAGGCAATACTAGCCATCCTTCTGTGTTTTTTGGCCAGCCAAAAACTGGTGCTATTTTTTTCTGTTATTGGCTTAGGGAAGAAACACTTTTATTAGGACACAATGAAGAAGTAAAGAATATTATTCTGAGCCCTGATAGGATTTATACCTATTATACATGCAAATAGTTAATGTGTTGGTATTTTGGGTACATAAGTACTGTCTATACTGTAAGACAACTCGGATGTGCATCCTCTATGATTCAGCAATCATTGCTCTTGAGTACCTTGATATTTGTATGCCTTTTTTTAAACTGCAATTTCTAGATTTGATATGTTAAGGAATGGAAGAGAAACTGACTTGACTGACCTGACCAAACAGTCTGTGACTGCCTAAGTGTCAGAGCCGTGCCTCATGTCCTCCTCCATATGCGGTTGATTTTGAGTCACCCCAGGTTAGTTTGGGTCTTCCCTAGTGGCTCAGCAGGTAAAGAATCTGCCTGCAGTCCGAGAGACCCAGGTTAAATCCCTGGGTTGGGAAGATCCCTGGAGAAGGGAATGGCCACCCACTCCAGTATTCTTGCCTGGAGAATCTCTTGGACAGAGGAACCTGGCATACTCCAGTCCATGGGGTCACAAAGTCGGACAAGACTGAGCGAGGTTCATTTCACTTCTAGGTGAGTGTAGCTGGTTTCTCTGAGTGTTTGATGTAAATGGTTATTTTTACTTATATTGTAAATCTAACAAATACACACTTGTTGTGAGAAAAGCTTACCCCTCCCAAATCAGAAATGTATGAAGAAAAGGAGAGTTCTCCTGCCTCCATTCCCACTTCACTGCTGACACACCTTACATGTTACAGATAAGAGCTGGTGGCGGCGGCTTTGGAGTGTAATCTGTACTTTGGGAAAACTAAGGGACCCAGGAAATCCTGCCTCCTGCCCTGACAGCCCTCTTGGAGCAATGAGAAAAGGGTGAAGGCAAGGAAAGGGCAAATAACACTCTTATTTGCAGAAATTTTACCTCAAGATGGGTCATTCTGCTTAACCAGGGCAGAATATGTAGTTGGTAATGGAGAGCTAGGGAACTCTTCCCTGGCACAAAACTGGAAGTGGATTTTACCTCATTTTCTGAGGTGAGAGTGAACTGAGCCTATCAAAAGAGAGGAGCAGAAAGAAAGCAAAAGGGATGTGCACCTACACTGTGTTCAAGTCTTGGGAGTAGAAAGGGGACATACAGAGGCTGAAGAAGCAGATACCCTTTCCCTGGCAGTGGAGAGAAGGTAGCTACCAAAGAGGTGCCATGGTGTAATGGTGAGGACCCTGGATCCAGCTATCCGAGTTCAAATCTCATGGAACTTTTCTGTTTAGTTAGAAAAGCTGTCCCTGTGACTAAATGGTGATGTGGAGGGGCTGCGATGTCGATAATCAGCCGGAAATCTCGACAACTTTAGGGTTGAGAGTTCCAGACCTGAATGAGAAGAACTGTGTTTTATTCAAGTTTTCTATTCTTCCGAATTTTTATTGGCCCTGTCCCAGTTTGTTATGACTTTATTCAGAGTTTCTTGCTCTTAAGTCTGCGTTGGACACACAAAGCCGCTATTCAATCAAGATTCGAACCTTCACTCCTGCAAATCTCGTCCTTTGGCCCCAAGCTAGACCGAAAGAGGTCGCAGATTTCGGCGTCTGAGGAGACCCCAGGTCCCCGACCCAGGGCCGCCCGACCAGGCTGCTCCGGGGCCCGAAGGGGAGACGTGCCGCTGGGAGTCCGGAGCCGGGGGCTGGGTTCCCTTCGTTCTGCCGCGACTCTGCTCCCCCGAGATGGTTTCTCACGACGTGAGCGGATGGAAGCATTTGTGTCCTCTACTGCTCGGGAGAAAAGTACGGATGAGGCCGGTGATGGACCTGAATAGTTTTCCTTTCGCGGTGCTAAGAAACATCTCTCTGATCTTTATAATTTGGAACTTTCAGCAGTTACAAGGAAAGGTGTGAGGCCGGCGAAAACATCCGAGGAAGGGCAAAGATTAGGAGAGAACAGACGATGAGCCAGAAGCAGAAAGGGACTGGAAGAGAGAGGAGCGGGCAGGTACTGCGGCGGGGCGGTCGCTGGGTTGGGGCGACCACAGCACCTCACTGCGAGCAGCTCCCACCCTTTACTGAGGTGTCCAGGGACCCGATTCACGATTCACCCCACATCGCAAAGCTTCTGGCCTGGCATTTGTTCTGACGAAGTTCCCTTTGTGGATTCCGTGTGGAGTGGTGAGGTGGGTTATGTAGATCTGCAGGTGGCAGCTGCCTTGGAGATGACTGGCGGGCAGGGAACTACACAGACACTCCACTTTCAGCTTTGCAGACCGGTCTGCAGCGTTGGCTCCGGAAAATCCGAGCCTCAATTCTTGCTTAGAGATAAGGAGATATATAGCCAAACAGTCAGTGAAAGTGGTTGTCCCTGGAAAAAAGGAACATGGGAAGGGATCAGGAAACTACTGTTTTGGGGCATGTGTAACATTGTATTATATACACGATATTTTCAAAAGTCCATTGCTTGTATTTTTTATTTAAATTTGTGTGTAGTCATATGTATCACTCTTTAAAAATTCTGGGTCTATTGTCATGTATAGGGGAGTGTTTTCCACTGTAAAACCATGATTTTTTTAAAAAAAGTTCAGCATTTTGGAAGGAAGGAGTTGGACCATTATTGCTCTTTTGTTGAGCTGATCAGATGAGTTGATAAACTCACAGATCCTCCCAGTCCTGGAGATTACTGCAGGTCAAAGAGGACTGCTTTACTCTTCTTGCCACCTGAGAAGCTCAGGGGCAGCATGGATTCAAATTGCAGGGAGCTGGAGAGGCACAGCACAGCGCACTTGGATGCACATGGCGACAAAGGGCCGCTCTGGTTCTGAACCCCAGGGCAGTAACGTCCGGGCAAGAAGAGACCAGTAGGAGAAGGGCAGCATCTCCTTTAAGTCCTATACTTTCAGCATCCAACAATGCTCTTGAAGACACACAGTGAAAGAGTGGGAATAGATTAGGGAAAAAGAAGAAATCCTCAGTGATTTCCTCATCTAAACCACTCCTGAGGATGAAGTGAGTATAGGCAGGGACCAGGTCCTCCTGGCACCAGTGAAGGTGGGTGGAGTTCTTCTCAGCAGCTGGAGCCAAAGCAGACATCCTTGGCTAGGTGGCCAGTGAGTAAGCAGGCCTTCTTCTTCCTCAGCTGGGTAGCACTTGAACTTGCAGCACTGGAATGTGTCCCTCTAGGCTTTTGATGGGTTCCAAAGAAACAAGAGATAGGTTTCTTTCTTTTTTTATAATTTTTTCTCCAGCTTTATTGAGATATAATTGACATATAACACTGTGTGAGTTTAGGGTGTGCAGCACGTTGATCGGATACAGTTATATATGGCAAAATGATTCCCACCAGAGGATTAACTAGCTCCATCCCATCACATAATACTCCTTTCTTTTTTGTGATGAGAATATTTATGATCCACTCTCTTGCATCTTTCAAGTACACATATAATGAAGTGCTTCGATGAAGTTTACACCCAGGTAACTGACACCTTAAGCTGTGACAAGAATTCCTTGGCAGTCTAGTGGTTAGAACTTGGTGCTTTCACAGCTGTGGGCCAGGGTTTGTGGAACTAAGATCCCACAGTCTGTGTTCAGTCATGCATGCTCAGTCATATCCAACTCTGTGGGATGCCATGGACTGTAGCCCACCAGGCTCCTCTCTTCATGGGATTTTCCAGCCAAGAATGCTGCTGCTGCTGCTGCTGCTGCTGCAGTGGGTTGCTATTTTCTACTCCAACAACAGATAGGTTTCATCTTAATGCACTTATTAAGGTTGATAGTGGCTGGTGGCTAGATGGCACAGCGTGCTTTGTTTGCTGATATGGCAGGCAACCTTTTTCATTCACATTCCTCCCCTCTGCCTTCTGATCTCATTTGTTTGGCTGCACTCATTGGAGTCCATGGCAAGAAAGACCTGGAAATGCTGGTTGCCAGGGACACAGATCAAGCACACAGATCAGGAGCAAAAGGTAAACAGGAAACCCGGAAGGGTGGAGAATATTTAGCCCAAGTGTAATGAGCCCAACATCTGGGGGCCCTCCTTTTAGTCCTGGTGCCACCACTTACTTTCCCTTTGACCTTGGGTCAACTCCAATTTGCTAGGCGAATTTTGCAAGTGTCATATGAAAGAAATAATAAGTACTTCATAAAACTGTTGTGTAGATTAAATAAGATAATCAAATAATACAGCTGGTAGAGCATGTGGCTAATATTAAGGATGTTCCAGTAGGAAACAATCAAAGATAAGCTGGTACTTCAATCTTTTGTAACATTTAAATACATTTAAAAAATATTTCAATAAATTTTGTCTTTATGAATTTATTCATAATTTGTGAATGAATTCACATTCACAAAATAAATTTGTGAATTTATAAAAAATTTTAAATGGAATTTATAAATCATATGCCCACAAAAGGAACTTTCTAATATCAGCTTTGTTCATAATGGTTTCCAAATTGAAAACCATTCAAATGTCCATCACAAAGTGAATATATATGATGGTGACATAGTCACTCAAAGGAATACTACTCTTCAATAAAATGAAACAAGTTCCTGATAGATGGCAACGATGTGGATTAAAACATCACCCTGAGTGATGAAAAGAGTATATGCTCTGTGGATCCACTTATGCAAATTACTACATGAGGCAAACTAATCCCTAGTGAAAAGAACTAGATCATTGAGTACCTGGGATAGGGAGTGGCAGGGGGATTAACTGCAAAGGGGCTCAAGGGGATATTATGGAGTGCTGGAGATGTTCTTGAACAGGGTAGTGGTTCCATGGGTACGTTCAGTTGTAAAAAGTCATCAAACTTGAAATGGATAGATTGCATTATTTTTATTAATCCTTAAGAAATTTGATTTTTAAAAAGTAATGAGAAGAATCATTCTAAATTTTAATAACAACTCAGTTATAATCATTATTATTATTAGCATTAGAGGGTTCTTTTAGAACTGTATATCTCTTAAGGTAAACAATTTGAAAGTTCAACAGTTTCTTCATTTTTGTATTTTTTCACTAAATATATGCACTGGAATGTGAAGTCAAGCGGGCCTTAGAAAGCATCACTACAAACAAAGCTAGTGGAGGTGATGGAATTCCAGTTGAGCGATTTCAAATCCTGGAAGATGATGCTCTGAAAGTGCTGCACTCAATATGCCAGCAAATTTGGAAAACTCAGCAGTGGCCACAGGACTGGAAAAGGTCAGTTTTCATTCCAATCCCAAAGAAAGGCAATGCCAAAGAATGCTCAAACTACCACACAATTGCACTCATCTCACATGCTAGCAGAGTAATGCTCAAAATTCTCCAAGCCAGGCTTCAGCAATATGTGAACCGTGAACTTCCTGATGTTCAAGCTAGTTTTAGAAAAGGCAGAGGAACCAGAGATCAAATTGCCAACATCCGCTGGATCATCGAAAAAGCAAGAGAGTTCCAGAAAAACATCTACTTCTGCTTTATTGACTATGCCAAAGCCTTTGACTGTGTGGATCACAATCAACTGTGGAAAATTCTGAAAGAGATGGGAATACAAGACCATCTGACCTGCCTCTTGAGAAATCTGTATGCAGGTCAGGAAGCAATAGTTAGAACTGGACATGGAACAACAGACTGGTTCCAAATAGGAAAAGGAGTATATCAAGGCTGTATATTGTCACCCCGCTTATTTAACTTCTATGCAGAGTACATCATGAGAAATGCTGGACTGGAAGAAACACAAGCTGGAATCAAGATTGCTGGGAGAAATATCAATAACCTCAGATATGCAGATGACATCACCCTTATGGCAGAAAGTGAAGAGGAACTAAAAAGCCTCTTAATGAAAGTGAAAGAGGAGAGCGAAAAAGTTGGCTTAAAGCTCAACATTCAGAAAACAAAGATCATGGCATCCAGTCCCATCACTTCATGGGAAATAGATGGGGAAACAATGGAAACAGTGTCAGACTTTATTTTTTTGGGCTCCAGAATCACTGCAGATGGTGACTGCAGCCATGAAATTAAAAGACGCTTACTCCTTGGAAGAAAAGTTATGACCAACCTAGATAGCATATTCAAAAGCAGAGACATTACTTTGCCCACTAAGGTCCGTCTAGTCAAGGCTATGGTTTTTCCTGTGGTCATGTATGGATGTGAGACTTAGACTGTGAAGAAGGCTGAGCGCTGAAGAACTGATGCTTTTGAACTGTGGTGTTGGAGAAGACTCTTGAGAGTCCCTTGGACTGCAAGGAGATCCAACCAGTCCATTCTGAAGGAGATCAGCCCTGGGATTTCTTTGGAAGGAATGATGCTAAAGCTGAAACTCCAGTACTTTGGCCACCTCGTGCGACGAGTTGACTCATTGGAAAAGACTGATGCTGGCAGGGATTGGGGGCAGGAGAAGGGGACGACAGAGGATGAGATGGCTGGACGGCATCACGGACTCGATGGAAGCGAGTCTGAGTGAACTCCGGGAGATGGTGATAGACAGGGAGGCCTGGCAGCTGCGATTCATGGGGTCGCAGTAGGACAGTAGGACAGGAGTGAGCGACTGAACTGACTGAAGAGAAAACTGGATCCAGAAATGCAAAGAGGCCTGCCTGCGGTGGGAAGGGGTGAGTGAGAGGATAGTATCTAAGCAGTATTTCCAGCGATGATTAAGGCGTGTAATAAGCAAGGCAGCTGACCACGCAAGAAATGAAGCCTCTGACAGCAAGGACACTGGTGGGAAAATGGCTAGTGGTAGCGTCTCACAAGATAGGCAGTTTACTGGAACTCCACCCCACCCACAGACCCACGGCATTTTCTACACGCAATTTCGGGTGATCACGTACAGCACCACCCCCGCAACTCTATCAAGGCCAGTTTTTCTTCTTTTTCACAGACAGACCAGGGGAAAGCGCGAACGCAGTCCCCCACTACCACAAATTATGTAGTCGAGTTTCCCACATCCGGAGTGCAATGGATAAGCCTCGCCCTGGGAAAACCACCTTCGTGATCATGGTATCTCCCCTGCCAGGTAAGTATGAGTTGTCTGCCGGCCGCCCCACCACAACCTCATACGCCCTGCACTGTACACACACGCTCACTTTCCTCCCCGCATCCCCGAGCCTTCTTGGACCTTCCACACAGCGGATCCACGCACTTTCAAGCAAAAACTCCTCAGTTCTCTGCCACGCCACGGGAGACCATATCGTGTTTAAGCGTCAGATGACGGACCAGCAGCCCCTGCGCTCCGATATCTACATACGGTACGCCCCGTCCGTGACGTCACGGGAACCCGCGCTTCCCTCCAGCCCACGCCCCGCCCTAGTCCCCGCCTCCCTCCTCCCACGCCGTCCGGCCCAGCCAACCCGGCGGAGGGCGCCCTCTGGGGGACGTGACGTCCGCCTCCCGCTCCTGGGCGCGCGCGGCTGCCTGCCTCTTTTGTCCTGCCCAGCCGCGGTCTGGCGGTCGGCTGAAGCCTGTGCACCTTTTTTCAAATAACAGCGTTCAGTGGGGAGAACGGAACATTTAGCAGTCCAGGGGAAACCGGTTCCTTTCAAATCCAGTTGCCTTTGTGATGTAGTATTGTGTGTATGTCTAGTAAAACGCACTAAGCGTCGCGACTGGCCGTGAACTTCTGTTCTTCAGAATTCAATGTCACTGATTGAGAATTTCACATATGTTTGGTTCAAACATTTTTTATTAGTATTCCTAAATACCTTAGTTTATTCAGTAATTGATGTCTCAGTATCTTATGTTTTTTTGAAACTACCTAGTTAATTACCTTCCATCAGTTAAGGCTCAGCACAACTCTAGGACTTTACCAAATATCTGGAAAGATCATTTGAAGCAGACATCTCTAAACTATAATTTTTTTAAGAGCTTACCCAAAGCTCTTGTCTCATTTACATTTACTTTAAGCTTTCATCATATCAAGTTATTTTCCTCGCAAAAGATATAACAGGGTCTTATTAAACCTAGGTACAATAAAGTTCAAAATTGGGAAAGGAGTATGTCAAGACTGCAAAATATTGTCTCCCTGCTTATTTAACTTATATGCAGAGTACATCATGCAAAGTGCCAGGCTGGATGCCTCCCAAGATGGAGTCAAGATTGCCCAGAGAAACATCAACAACCTCAGATATGCAGATGATACCACTCTGATGGCAGAAAGCAAAGAGGAACTAAAGAGCCTCTTGATGAAAGGGAAAGAGGAGAGTGAAAAAGTTGGCTTAAAGCTCAACATTCCCAAAACTAAGATCATGGCATCTGGTCCCATCACTTCATGGTAAATAGCTGGGGAAAAAGTGGAAACCATGGCAGATTTTATTTTCCTGTGCTCCGAAATCACTGCAGACGGTGACTGAGAGCCAGAAGAATCGACGGTTTCGATTTGTGGGTGCTGGGTAAGACCCTTGAGAGTCCTTTGGACAGCAAGGAAATCCAACCAGTCAATCCTAAAGGAAATCAACTCTGAGATTAACAAAACTATGCAGATGACAACACCCTTATGGCAGAAAGCGAAGAAGCGCTGAAGAGCCGCTTGATGAAAGTGAAAGAGGAGGGTGAAAAAGTTGGCTTAAAACTCAACATTCAGAAAACTAAGATCATGGCACCTGGTCCCATCCCTTCATGGGAAGTAGATGGGGAAACAGTGGAAACAGTGACAGACTTTATTTTGGGGGGGGTTCCAAAATCCCTGCAGATGGTGACTGCAGCCATGACATTAAAAGATGCTTAGTCCTTGGAAGGAAAGTTATGACCAACCTAGATAGCATATTGAAAAGTAGAGATATTACTTTGCCAACAAAGGTCCGACTAGTCAAGGCTATGGTTTTTCCAGTGGTCATGTATGGATGTGAGAGTTGGACCATCAAGAAAGCTGAGCGCCAAAGAAACGATGCTTTTGAACTGTGGTGCTGGAGGAGACTCTTGAGAGTCCCTTGGACTGCAAGGAGATCCAACCAGTCCATCCTGAAGGAGACCAGCCCTGGGTGTTCTTTGGAAGGACTGATGCTGAGGCTGAAACTCCAATAAGTTGGCCACCTCATGAGAAGAGTTGACTCATTGGAAAAGACTCTGATGCTGGGAGGGATTGGGGGCAGGAGGAGAAAGGGACTACAGAGGATGAGATGGCTGGATGGCATCACATACTCGATGGACATGAATCTGTGTGAACTCCGGGAGTTGGTGATGGACAGGGAGGCCTAGCGTGCTGCGATTCATGGGGTTGCAAAGAGTCGAACACGATTGAACGACTGAACTGAACTGATTAAATTGAAATACTTTAAAATAGGAATAGAACCAAAAGAGCTCAATCATATAAAAGCATATTTATATATATTCTTCTCTCTGTTGATATACCTAAATGACTCCATCAGCATTTACCTACATTAACAGAAGTTACTTCTGAATTTAAGATGTTTCAAAATTTTACATATTTGTATTTTGTGCATTATCTGAAATTTAAAAAATAAACCTATATAGTTTAGGGGCTTCCCAGGTGATACTAATGGTAAATAACCCACCTGCCAATGCAAGAGACACAAGAGATGTGGGGTCTATCCCTGGTTCAGGAAGATTCCCTGGAGGAGGGTATGGCCACCCACTCCATATTCTTGCCTGGAATCCTCTCATGGTCAGAGGAGCCTGGCAGGCTACAGTCATTGGGGTCCAAAAGAGTCAGACAGGACTGAAATGACTTAGCATGAACCCATGCACCTTTTGCTACAACTTAGAATAATTTAAAAATAGATTTGAAGGAAAACATGCAAAGAAGATAACAGTAATTCCTTCCAGGAAGTGGGACTATGGATGACTGCTTATTTTCTTCTTTAGATATATGTAATATCTTTAATTTAAAAAATTAATGACCTGGAAGTGAAAGAACAGAAGAGCTATGGAAGAGGTATTAGAAAGGTGAGTGGAAAGGATAAAAGGGAGGAAAAATCTAGTTCTTGGAGAAGGTGTGTTTAAGTTGGGGATTCAAGGGGAGCAGCTCTTGGAATAAGAAAGGTGTTTGCCAGGCAAGTGGGTCATGAGGATACTGCAGTTTTATTTGCGTTACATGACTCCTCCTTGGTGTTTTGTCAAAGAAATATACAGTCTTAAATTTCTTGCCAAACATTTTTACCATTTGTGTTCCTCTTTGATGGGCACTATATCCTGTGGAGCCAGGCAGGCTTCCAGTTCAAAATGCTGATTTCAGATTCCCACTCACTGACTGAGTGACTAGATGAGTGGTTTAACTTTCCATGTCTCAGATTTCTCATATGTGAAATGAGGATGATGATATGATAGAAGCCTGTTGAAGGAATAAAGTGAGTACGCCCATGTAAAACTTGTAGACCATGCCTGGGCACATGGCACTTTGCATGTCATCATTGAGTGTAAGATCTTGCATTTTGGCACTGCACTGCATAAAGTCTGGGTGCGGTTTTAAGTTACTGATACCTTACCATGGCAGTGGTAGCCTCCTGGGCTAGTGGGATCTGCCAGTTTACTAGTTCATCTGATCAGCTCATCAAAAGAACAGTAGTCCAATTCCTTGCTTCAAAAATCCCCCAATAAAAAAAAAATTAAGGTTTTACGGTGGAAAACCATCTTACACGTGACTCAAGACCCAGAATTTTATATAAGATATATATTTATTTATGACTATGTAAAAATTTAAAGTTAAAATATAAGCAATGCACCTTACTATGTATATATGTGTGTATACACACACACACACACATGTGAATGATACCAAATTACATATACCCCAAAGAGTACTCCGCTGGCCCCAGTCAGGTTCCCAATCCCACTTCCCCTCCCCCATCAACATAACCACTTTCACTGACTGCTTGGCTATTGATCTCCTTATCTCTAAATAAATATTGATATTGGCACTCAGATTTTCCAGTTTCCCACCCAGACCCTGAAGACCAGCCTGCAAAGGGGAAAGTGAATTTGTGTGTTTCCTTGCCCCACCAGTCATCTCTAAGGTAGCCCATAGGTCTTGCATTCACCTGCAAACCCACACTGCCCACCTCGCCCTTCCTCATGGAACAGGCAAAGGAAAATGCCAGAACAAATGCCAGGCCAGCAGCTTTGCAATTTGGGGTGAACCGGATTCCTGGACACCTCAGTAAAGGGTGGGCGCGGCTCCTGAGTGAGGCGCTGCGATGCCCCAACCCAGCGATGGCTCCCACCGCTGTACCAGCCCGCTCCCCTGCCTTCCAGTCCCTTTCTCTCTTCTGGCTCATTCTCTGTTCTCTCCTGCTCTTGTCCTTCCTGGGATGTTTTCGCCGGCCTCACACCTTTCTTTTCCCGAAGTCCAAAGACAGGTAAAGCCTTTAACTGTGTGGATCACGACAAACTGATCTCTTTCCAGCTGCAGCCACACGGACCACACGCACTAAACCTCTGCCCAGAAGCACAAATGGCCGGATGAAGGAATAGCAAACACCAAGAGCCAGCAGCTTCCTTTGGGGGCCCCTCGGCTCCAGTTCGGGGCGTCTCTTGGGCGCAATGCGCGGCGGGGGCGCTCAGGTGACCTTCTGCCCTAGGAACATCTCGGCTTCCCGATGGGAACGAAAAGGCTGAGTGGACTCCATCTCTCCAGCTGTCTGGAGAAACGCCGTGCTACGGACACACTATTAGGTGAAAACTGCATACTGCTAAACACAGGTGGCTCTGCCTAGGTCCCTAAGTATGCTTGCTTTCGGTGCGAGGGAGGAATAAACTTTTCTCAGGTCTCTGTGGCACAATCGGTTAGCGCGCTTGGCTGTTAACGGAAGGGCTGGTGGTCAGAGCCCACCCAGGGACTTGTTTCACTATTTTAGAATGTAAACGATGTATGATTGCTTCTAGTCTGGGCATCCTCTCCCAAGCTCCACTACTACCCTACTCTACTGTGTCTTGTACACACACACACACACAGAAGGACGTACGACCAGATAGTACCTGATCCGCAGAGAGGATCTCTGCAGAAAAACAGGTTGACTGGGAATCCTAGAATTCATGAAAGAGTAGGCTCATCATCATCATCCTGTAAACTCCTTTTACCAATGAAGTTTCTTCCACTGTTAGTAGTAGTCTCTATTTAACTTTTTCCATATATTTTTCCGAATAATTTTGTTCTATTCTTTTCCTCCATTTTTCATTCATTGAATCATAGAAAAAGCAAGAGAATTCCAGAAAGACATCTATTTCTGCTTCATTGACTCCGATAAAGCCTTTGTTTGGATCACAAAAAATTGTGGAAAATTCTTCAAGAGATGGGAATACGAGACCACCTTACCTGCCTCCTGAAAAACCTGTATGCAGGTCAAGGAGAGATGAAACCAGTCAGGAAAGGAAATCAACCCTGAATATTCACTGGAAGGACTGACGGTGAAGCTGAAGTTCCAAGCCCCACTCCACGCAGCAGGCCTTCATTTTGTGTTTAAAATATGAATCTAAAAGCTTGCAAAAAAGTCGAGTTGTTTCCGCCCGGTTTCGAACCGGGGACCTTTCACGTGTTAGGCGAACGTGATAACCACTACACTACGGAAACCACACAGTCACTTGTATCTAGTGACATATTCAAGAATTGTATGTTTGAACACACCTGACCTCCAAATTTCAAAGAAAGAGGACTCTGGAAACACAGGCAATCCATCCAGTAAGGATCTGCAGTTCCTGAAAGCGGCTGATTTAGGGTTCCACGCCTCTCCAGCAGCGAGGTCCCTGTGTGCCAGCTGTGCGCCCAAGCGCAGAGGTCGCCCCCGCTGAGTCCTTAGTTTTCAGGAGCCCTAGCAGCCAGGGGAGTTAGGTGAGTCTGATCCCCAGGAGGCCCGACGTCCTGCAAGGTCGACGCAGCCCTTCCAGGCTGCGAATGAGCGCTTTAGAGTCCCTTTTCATGGCGCCAGCGGGCAGCGAGCTCGAGGCTTTAAATTCCATTCGTGAAACGAACGACACGCCCTCTCCTCAGACCTGCCCTCCCCTCTGCTCCGATGCGCCTGACCCGTGCGCTCTCCCACAGCCCTTTCACAGCACCTCTTCTACGGCGCCATCCGGCACTGGGCGGGGCTGGGGGCAGGGGTTCCTCAGGAGCCACTGAGATAATACAAGACTTGCATCACATTTTCACGTTTAGCAGGAAGTGCAGCAAAGGCTGAGGCTCAGGTCATTTGCTGCACTCATTTGCCGACCTGGCCCCGCATAAAGCCGTGGAGGAGCCAGGCGCGGTCCACGGAGATCTGACAGTCTTCATTCCTTTCTCATCAAACTTGAGATTATTCTTGAAGGACAGCTTTGCTTTACATTTTACAATGCCTGAAACGTCTTTTGTTTGTCTTTTATAATTTTCCAGTTCAACATTTCATGGAGAGTGAATTTTAACAGAGGTAAAGGCGGTTTTCACCTTGCAGCAGGCAGAGTTCCTTTTCGCTGAAAAACTTTAATCCAATGTTGTCTGTGTGTCTGTCTGTCTCTGGTTTCCTTTAGAAAGAAAGCTTCTCAAGTTTAGGGATGCATGTGCCGTTTTCTCCAGCAGTGGCTTTTTTCCTTTTCTTAGTGCGGCGGTCACTGCGTTTCCTTCCCGTCTGAGGTTCAGGGGCTCAAATCCCAGGAAGGCGCACCCAGGGTGCGCACCGGCCCCGAGGACCGCGGGGCTCCGACTGATTCCGCGTGGATTCCGAGTGCGGTCTGGAGGTCTGAGTCCCCAAAGAGGCGGACTTGAAAATAGCTTTAGATTAGGACGTTTCATGAGATTTCCCCTTGCTTTCCTCCCCTGCAGGTCCTAGTTTTCACCTCCCACGTCCAGAGGAGCGGGTTCGTCGTCGTTCTGTCTCGTCCGGCGTGCTGCCGTCCTACTTGGACCGGACGAGGATGCAGTGGTCCTCTCTCGGTCAGGGTGGATGCACAGCGGGCGCCCGAGGGACCACAGACACACAGCGCCCTGCAGCACCAGGGGACGGGGCGGGGGTCCAGAGTCGGCGATTGGAGCGCGCTGAAGGGAAGGATCCATCCCCTGCCACCGAAGAAATGCCCAGAAGAGAGACGCAGCCCAAGACAAAGCGCAACACCGGCTGCCTCACACCTCCATCAGAGGTTCAGCCTCATCCTAGGCCGGTCAAAGTAAGTGCCGCAGATCGTGGGGGAAGACCTGCAATCCAGGTGTAGTGAGAGGTCAAGCTCTCTTCCCGAACCTATTTCCTTGTGAAGCAGGGGCCACTTGGTTCTCAGCCGGTGAAGAGCGTGTCAGTCTACTCCCTGAACTCTGTCCTGACTCCCGGGCCTCCCCTGATAATGGCAGGAGGACCAACTGCTTTTCCTCTGCGACCAGCTGAATCTGCAGAGCCTGACCCTCTTCACCTTCGGGTCTTTGGCTCGAGCCCTGGGGGAGAGTTGAATTCGTTCCCTTTTTTTCTCTGACCTCAAATCTGTTTGTCCCACATGTGGGCCAGGCTGATGCAAAGCTAAGTTTCTTCACAAGGGATGAAATTCTTGGTTTTCAGAGAGATAATAGATGTCACCAGTAAAGACAATGTAGGGCCCAGATGAAAAGGTGAAGGGATATCAGGAGGTAAAAGTATCCTGCAGTCAGCCTTGTCCTGTCCCCTCCTTGGATTCAGACTGTGGCTTGTTCTGCAAGGTGACTCAGAGCAGAGAAAGGAGGAGGGCTGTTTGTAGGGCCCATTGGGCTTTCAGGTGATAAAGAACTCCTCCCAAATTTCTTCAGTTCAGTTGCTCAGCCCTGTCTGACTCTTTGTGACTCCATGGACTGCAGCACTCCAGGCTTCCCTGTCCATCACTAGTTCCTGAGTTTGCTCAAACTCATGTCCATGGAATCGGTAATGCCATCCAACCATCTCATCCTCTGTCATCCACTTATCCTTCGGCTCTCAAGCTTTCCCAGCATCAGGGTCTTTTCCAAAGAGTCAGCTCTTCACATCAGGTGGCCAAAGTATTGGAGCTTCAACTTCAGCAACTTCAGTTCTTCCAATGAATATTCAGGACTGATATCCTCTATGTTTGACGGCTTTGATTTTCTGGATGTCCAAGGAACTCTCAAGAGTCTTCTCCAACACCACAGTTAAAAGCATCAATTAATTCTTTGGTGCTCAGTTTTCTTTATAGTCCAACTCTCACATCCACACATTATTACTGGAAAAACCATAGCTTTGGTTAGACGGACCTTTGTTGGCAAAGTAACGTCTCTGTTTTTTAACATGCTATCTAGGCTGGTCATAGCTTTTCTTCCAAGGAGCAAGTGTCTTTTAATTTAATGGCTGCAGTCACCATCTACAGTGATGTGGGAGCCCAAGAAAATGAAGTCTCTCACTGTTTCCATTGTTTCCCCATCTATTTGCCATGAAGTGATGGGACTAGATGCCATGATCTTTGTTTTTTGAATGTTGAGTATTAAGCCAGCTTTTCCACTCTCCTTTTTCACTTTCATCAAGAGGCTCTTTACTTCCTCTTTGCTTTCTGCCATAAAGGTGGTATCACCTGCATATTTGAATTTGATATTTCTATTGATTTGAATTGATATTGATATTGATATTTCTTCCAGAAATCTTGATTCCAGCCTGTGCTTTATCTAGCCTGGCATTTCACATGATGTACTTTGCATAAAAGTTAAATAAGCAGGGTTATAATATACAGCCTTGACATACTCATTTTCCAGTTTGGAACCAGTCCATCGTTTCATATCATGTTCTAACTGCTGCTTCTTGACCTGCATACAGAATTCTCAGGAGATGGGTAAGGTGGTCTGGTATTCCCATCTCTTAAAGAATTTTCCAGTTTGTTGTGATCCACACAATCAAAGGCTTTGGCATAGTCAATAAAGCAGAAATAGATGTTTTTCTGGAACTCTCTTGCTTTTTCTATGATCCAAAAGATGATGGCAATTTGATCTCTGGTTCCTCTGCCTTTCCTGAATCCACCTTGAACATCTGGATGTTCTTGGTTCACATACTATGGAAGCCTAACTTGGAGAATTTTGAGCATTACTTTGCTAAATATGAGATAAGCAAAATAGTTTAGTAGTTTGAACATTCTTTGGTATTACCTTTCTTCAGGATTGGAATGAAAACTGACTTTTTCCTGTGGCCACTGCTGAGTTTTCCAAATTTACTGGCATATGAGTCCAGCACTTTAACAGCATCATCTTTTGGGATTTGAAATAGCTCAGCTGGAATTCCATCATCTCCACTATCTTTGTTTGTAGTGATGCTTCCCAAGGTCCACTTGACCTCGAACTCTAGAATGTCTGGCTCTAGGTGAGTGATCACACCATTGTGGTTATCTGTGTCATGAGGATCTTTTTTATACAGTTCTTGTGTATTCTTGCCACCTTTTAAAAATATCTTCTGCTTCTGTTAGGTCCATACCATTTCTTTGCACAAAATGTTCCCTTGGTATCTCTAATTTTCTTGAAGAGATCTCTAGTGTTTCCCATTCTATTGTTTTGCTCTATTTCTTTGCATTGATCACTGAGGAAGGCTTTCATATCTCTCCTTGCTATTCTTTGGAACTCTGCATTCAAATGGGTATATCTTTCCTTTTCTCTTTTGCCTTTAGCTTCTCTTCTTTTCTCAGCTACTGCTAAGGCCTCCTCAGACAACCATTTTTCCTTTCTTTTTCTGTCCCCCTGTTTCTTGGGCCAAGGAAAATATAAGTGCACCTGCTGCCACAACTTCCACCCTGCTTTGTATTTCTTGAATGGGAATGTAGATCTCAGGAAAAGGGAAGTTCTGTTTCCAGCCAGGACCTTTCGCATGTGAGGTGAATGTGATAACCACTACACTATGGAAACAAGGCCTGTATTTTGCTTGATGATATCTATGTCCATGTAAACCTCTGGTCCTGCCCACCTTCTCCTGGTCACCAGTCTTTCAAACTGAAGAATGAACCTGGAACCACCAGTGATACGTCAGACGAGGAGACTGCAGCTCCCAAGAGGCCCTGCTCTAGGGCTCCTCCCTTCCTCCTGAAACCAGGACCCTTGAGCACCCAGAGTCTGGCTTCCAGATCCCACACCCAGTGCAGAGTCTCCAGTCCCACTGCTATGCCCCAGAGAGCAGCGGTTGGCCCAGTGGATGCCTCAGCTCCGGGAAGCTACAGGAGTGGGGTTATCTTTGTTTGAACCTGAGGGAGCCTGTCGCACAACAGTGTAGACCCTGCTCCTCCAGTGCTGTGGACCCGCACTTGGGTTGCCCTGTTCATCACACAGAGAGTCGGTGGCCTTGGCTCTCAGAAATGATCAGAGCTTTGAATTCACTCAGGAGCCATACAATCTGCTCTTGTCGCCCTCCACTCTTCTCCCAAACTTGAAGTTCAGGCAAGTCAGTGAACTGCTTCTGGTCAGTTACTTGTTCAATTAGCAAGGCCCAGGTGCTTTAGGGTAGCTTGATAGTTGAAAAGCAAACATCAGAGTGCTGAAACCTTTGGGATTCTGTCTTCAGAAAGAAAAAAGGAGGGGGATGAGGAGGCCCCCAACTGAGACGTGGGTTCCCAAATATCACTAAGGACCGCGGATTCAGGAAAGTGGATGGCCTCAATGGATAACGCTATCAGGGAAGGCCCCAGGGCTCCAAGCAAAATTCTGGGTCTTTCCCCTTCCACCCCGGTGACAAGGGTGTTTTCCCATCTTATCTGATGCTCTGTTTGCTCAGACCAAACACACTTCTCTTTGACACCAGTCCTTCATACCATACTGCCAACTTGTCAGAAAATCCTATTTTTCTTTGATTAGTTGCACATTTTGATACACATAATCTTTTTCTTGGTCTGATTTCCTCCCTTAACTTTCCTCATAAAGGCGTGGAGATGGATTCAACTCGAGATCTAGCTCTGCTAAAAGTTGAGGGTTTGAGAATTTTAACCTCCAGTGTGTGGGCTGGGCCACAATTGAGACTTCTCTTGGCCAGCCTGGTCAATATTGGCCTCTCTCTGACCTGTCCTCCAGCGTCAGGGGCAGGGCCAGGCTGCCTCAGGCAGCCCCTCTCACCAGGTCTAGAGCCCCACACCTCGTGTGGAGCCAGTGGAGAAGCTCCGGAGGGGGCATAAATTCAAATTGCCCGGAGCCAGCGAGGCGCAAGTGAGAGAGAGCCAGTTCCTCCCGGCCCCCTGGCTCTGATCCCGCAGGCAGTAACCTCTGGGCCAGAAGAGACCAGTAGGAGAAGGGTAGCATCTCCTTCAAGCCCTGTCCAGTCAGCACCCAACAATGGTCTTGAAGAGACACAGTGAGAAGTGGTAATAGATTAGGGGAAAAGAAGAAATCCTTGGTGATTTCCTCATCGAAACACCTCATGAGGATGAAGTGGGAGCCTGCAGGGACCCAGTCCTCCTGGCACTGGTGAAGGCCAATCTAGTTCCCACCAGCTGCTGGAGCCAAAGCAGACAACCTTGGGCAGGTGACCAGTGAGTAAGCAGTCCTTCCTCCTCCCCAGCTGAGTAGCACTTGAACTTGCGGCACTGGAGCGTGTCCCCCTTGGCTTTTGATGGATTCCAAAGATGTAACAGGCAGGTTTCTTTCTTTTTTTATAAATTTTTTCTCCAGCTTTATTGAGATATAATTGATATATAACACTGTGTGAGTTTAGGGTGTACAGCATGTTGATTGGATACAGTTATATATGGCAAAATGATTCCCACCAGAGCATTAACTAGCACCTCCATCCCATCACATAATTTCTCATTTCTTTTTTGTGATGAGAATATTTACAATCCAGTCTCTTGCATCTTTCAAGTACACATATAATGAAGTGCTTCGACAAAGTTTACACCCAGGTAACTGACACCTTAAGCTGTGACAAGAATTCCTTGGCAGTCTAGTGGTTAGATCTTGGTGCTTTCACAGCTGTGGGCCAGAGTTTGTGGAACTAAGATCCCACAGTCTGTGTTCAGTCACGCATGCTCAGTCATATCCAACTCTTGTGTGATGCCGTGGACTGTAGCCCACAAGGTTCCTCTCTTCACGGGATTTTCCAGGCAAGAATACTGCAGTGGGTTGCCATTTCCCTCTCGAATAGCAGATTTCTTTTTAACATACTTATTAAGGGCTTCCCTCGTGGCTCAAACGGTAAAGCATCTGTCTGCAGTACAGGAGACCCGGGTTTGATCCCTGGGTGGGAAGATGTCCTGGAGAAAGAAATGGCAGCCCACTCCAGTATTCTTGCCTGGAAAATCCCGTGGACGGCAGAGCCTGGTAAGCTACCGTCCACGGCGTCTCAAAGACTCAAACACAACTGAGCCACTTCACTTCACTTCATTAAGGTTGGTAGTGGCCGGTGGCTAGATCAGCCTTTATTTGCTGATATGGCAGGTAACCATTATCATTCACTTTCCTTCTCTCTCCCTTTTGATCTAATTTGTTTGGCTGCACCTATTGGATTCTGTGGGCAAGAAAGACCTGGAAATGCTGGTTGCCAGGGTCAACCTCAAGCACACAGATCAGGGGCAAAAGGTAGATAGGAAACCAAGAACAGCAGAGAACATTTAGCCCAAATGTAATGAGGCCCATCTGGGGGGCCTCCTTTTAGTCCTGATGCCACCACTAGCCTTCCATTTGACCTTGGGTCAACTCCAGTTTGCTAGGTCAATTTTGCAAGTGTCATGTGAAAGAAATAATAAGTACTTCATAAAGCTGTTGTGTAGATTAAATGAGATACTCAAGTACTACAGCTGGCACAGTATGTGGCTAATATTAAGTATGTTCCATAAGAAACAATCAAAGATAAGCTGGTACTTCATTCTTTTGTAACATTTGAGTTAATTTTTTAAACATTTCAATAATTTTTTTCTTTATGAATGTAACATCATTTGCAAAATAAATTCATATTAAAGAATTAAAAATTTAACATGGAATTTATAAAATATATGCCCACAGAAGGGATTTGCTTATAGTAGCTTTGTTCATAATAGTTCCCAAATTGAAAACCATTGAAATGTCCATCATGAGGTTAATAGATATAGTTGTGATATATTCATTCAAAGGAATGATACCCTTCAATAAAATGAAACAAATTTCTGATATATGGCAATGATATGGATTAAAACATCACCCTGAGTGATGAAAAGGGTACATACTCTGCGGAGCCACCTATGGGAATTACTAGATGAGGCAAACTAATCCCTAGTGACAAGAACTAGATCACTGAGCCCCTGGGACAGGGAGTGGCAGGGGGTTGATGGCAAAGGGGCTCAAGGGGATATTTTGGAGTGCTGGAGATGTTCTTGAACTGGGTAGTGGTTCCATGGGTACATTCATTTGTCAAAAGTCATCAAACTTGAAATGGATACATTGTATTATTTTAAAATTATATATTAAGAAATTATATTTTTTTAAGTAATGAGAAAAATTATTCCAAATTTTTCCAATTTCAATTCCAATTCCAAAATTATTCCAATTTATTCAAATTATTCCAAATTTCAAGTGCTTGATTAAATTACAATCGTTGTTATTATTACTAGCATTAGAGTTCTTTCCGAAATGTATCTCTCTTAAGGTAAACAAGTTGAAAGTTCAACAGTTTCTTTATTTTTGTTTTTTTTCCATTGAATTTATGCACTATTAATTGGGAATACTTTAAATACTTAAAAATAGGTCTTGTCTTTACAAGGATTATGTAATAATGTATCCTGCCTGAGGACAGTCTCTGGATTAAACCTTCTGGCTAATTCTGTTATCTTAAAATGTAAACTATGGGAGTAGGTCTGGTGAGATCTTTACAACCTCCAGACATTCTTTGGATTCATTAGAGAGTATATAACTCCATTGCTAACACTAGCAATTGGGTACTCTTTCTACCCCCTTCTGATGTCTATGTCAGAAGCTTTCTCTATCTCCTTTATACTTTAATAAAACTTTATTACAAACACACACACACACAAAAGAAATGTATCTCTCTTAAGGTAAACAAGTCAAAAGTTCAACGGTTTCTTTATTTTTGTTTTTCCATTGAATTTATACACTATTAAATGGGAATACTTTAAAATAGGAATAGAACCTATAAGAGCTCAAATATAAAAGTTTATTTGTATATATTCTCTCTGTTGATATGCGTAAATGACTCCATCAACATTTACCTACATTAACAGAAGTTACTTTTGAATTTAAGATGTTTCAAAATTTTACATATTTGTATTTTCTGCATCATTTGAATTTTATAGAATAAACATATATACTTTAGGGGCTTCCCAGGTAATGCTAATGGTAAAGAACCCACCTGCCAATGCAAAAGACACTGGAAATCTGGGATCGATCCCTGGGGCAGCAAGATCCCCTGGAATATTTCACTCCAATATTCTTGCCTGGAGAAGCCCATGGACAGAGGAGCCTAGTGGACTACAGTCCATACGGTCCAAAAGTGTCAGACAGGATTGAAGTTACTGAGCATGCACCCACGCACTTTTTGCTAAAACTTGGAAATTTAAAAATAGATTTGAAGGAACATATGTAAAGATGTTAACAATAGTTCATTCCAGGAGGTGGGACTATGGATGATGGCTTATTTTCTTCTTTATATGTATTCAACATTTTTACATTAAAAAAATGAATGACCTGCATATGGTGACTGCAGCCATCAAATCAAAAGACTCTTGCTCCTTGAAAGAAAAGCTATGACCAATCTAGACTGCATATTTAAAAGCAGAGATATTACTTTGCCAACAAATGTCCATCTAGTCAAAGCTATGGTTTTTCCAGTGGTCATGTATGGATGTGAGAGTTGGACTATAAAGAAGGCTGAGCACCAAAGAATTGATGCTTTTGAACTGTGGTGTTGGAGAAGGCTCTTGAGAGTTCCCTGGACTGCAAGGATATCCAGCCAGTCCATCCTAAAGGAAATCAGTCCTGAATATTCATTGGAAGGCCTGATGCTGAGACTGAAGCTCCAATACTTTAGCCACATGATGGGAAGAACTGACTCATTGGAAACGACCCTGATGCTGGGAAAGATTGAAGGCAGGAGGAGAAGGGGACAACAGAGGATGAGATGGTTGGATGGCATCACCAATTCAATGGACATGAGTTTGAGCAAGGTCCAGGAGATGGTGATGGACAGGGAAGCCTGCTGTGCTGCAGTACATGGGGCCACAAAGAGTCAGACATGACTGAGCGACTTAACAAACAAAGACAACTCTGTCACTGAGTCCTTCCTTAACCACTGAAGGTTCCAAAATATAAGAATCTGAGAAGTTCTCCTTTGCACCTGGAAGGGAACACTTTAATTAGCTATTCAAGTCCATCACAGGCCTCATCCATATTTTTCTCCCAAGCAGTAGAGGACACAATTGTTTTGCTCTGCTCACCATAGTGGGAAGTCTTGTTGGTGGAGCAGTAACTGCAGGATGAAGGACCCGGTCTGGCTCCAAACTCCCAATGGCTCCTCTCCCCTTTGGTCCTGGAGCACCCTGGCCCGTGGGTCAGGGACCTGGAGTCTCCTCAGATCCCAAAATCTGCAACCCACACTCCTCTTTCAGGCTGAGCTGGGACCAATGGACAAGATTTCCAAGAGTCAAGGTTCAAATATTAGCCGAACATCAGTTTTGCATGCCCAACGGAGACTTAGGAGCAAGAAACTCTAAATAAAATCACCATAAACTGCTAAGCTGCTAAGTCACTTCACTCGTGTCCGACTCTGTGCGACCCCATAGACGGCAGCCCACCAGGCTCCCCCGTCCCTGGGATTCTCCATGCAAGAACATTGGAGTGGGTCGCCATGTCCTTCTCCAATGCATGAAAGTGAAAAGTGAAAGCGAAGTCACTCAGTCATGTCTGACTCTTAGCGACCCCATGGACTGCAGCCTACCAGGCTCCTCCGTCCATGGGATTCTCCAGGCAAAAGTACTGGAATGGGGCGCCATTGCTTTCTCCCTGCTGCTGCTGCTAAGTCACTTCAGTCATGTCTGACTCTGTGCGACCCCATAGACGGCGGCCCATCAGGCTCCCCCCTCCCTGGGATTCCCCAGGCAAGAACACTGGAGTGGGTTGCCATTTTCTTCTCATAAACTGGGATAGGGTCAATTAATATTCAGGATAATAGAGAACCTGAATAAAACATAGTTCTTCCCAGGCAGGTCTGGAACCCTGTACTGGAAAGGTGCCATCCTGTCTGATCAGTGACTACAAGGCGTGTGGTGTGAAGCCCCCTCGTGGGGCAGTACTTGGGAGGTGCAGCCTCTCCCTCTTGCCCCCAAGACCCTGGGTAACCCAACGGGAGGGAGGCACTGGCTGGGTTGCTGCTCCCCTGGGCGGGGGTAGAGAGGAGGGCAGGGGCTGGGCCTCTGATGGCCAGGGATGTGCAGAGCCACCTGGGTCCAGTGAAGATGCCCTGGGTTGGTCCCACACTTGTCCATCGGGCCCGTGTGAACAACGCTGCTGGGGGACATGGGAGCTGGAAGGCAGGTCCTATTAGGGGAATAAAAATTGTCCTAGTTCTAATTAACCAGAAAGGTCCCACCCAGTTTTCAGATCATGGGATTCAGAATTCAGAGTGCTCACCGTTACACCATGGAACCCCTTTGAAAGATACCTGCTCTTTGTTGCCAGAAATGGATAAGGGCTTCTTTAGGCTCCATCCATCTGGCTGGTAATCCCAAGGCAGTTCTTCTAGGGACCCAACCCGACTTGTACACTGTTGACTGGTGTGGGTGCTCATCCCCTTTGAGTTCTTTCTGCTCCTCTGATTGACTTCTCTCACTTCACTTGCACCTCAGAAAATGAGGTAAAATCCACTTTGGGTTTCGGCCCATGGAAGAGCCCCTGAAGTCTCCATGATCAACCATGTATTCTGCCTCCATTTGCCAGTGTCCCATCCTGAGGTAAAATGTCTCCAAATAAGAGTGTTATTTTCCTTTCCTTTGCTTTCACCCTTTCACCATAGCCCAGAGAGGGCAGATGGTTGTCAGGAGGTGGGATTTCCCTTGGTCACATAGCATGGATTACCTCCAAAGCCACCACCATCTGTTATGTGTAATATATAAAGTGTGTCAGCAGTCCAGTGAGAGTAGAGCTGGAGAATTCTATTCTTCTTCACACTTCTCATAGGAGGGTAGTCTTTCTTTTTTTTTTTACAAGTGTATATTTGTTAGATTTACAAGATAAGTAAAAATGAACAAAACACTCAGACAAACCAGGCCAAACTCAAACTCACCTGGGGTGACTCAAATCAACTACATGCCACAGGGGCCACAAGGCAGGGCTCTGACATTTAGGCAGTCACGCATTTTTTGTCAGATTCAGTTCAGTTCAGTCGCTCAGTCGTGTCTGACTCTTTGTGACACCGTGAATCATAGCACGCCAGGACTCCCTGTCCATCACCAACTCCCGGAGTTTATTCAAACTCAGGTCCATCGAATCAGTGATGCCATCCAGCCATCTCATCCTCTGTCATCCCCTTCTCCTCCTGCCCCCAATCCCTCCCAGAATCAGGGTCTTTTCCAACGAGTCAACTCTTCCCATGAGGTGGCCGAAGTACTAGAGTTTCAGCTTCAGCATCAGTCCTTCCAATGAACATCCAGGGCTGATCTCCTTCAGAATGGACTGGTTGGATCTCCTTGCAGTCCAAGGGACTCTCAAGAGTCTTCTCCAACACCACAGTTCAAAAGCATCAATTCTTCAGTGCTCAGCTTT
Organism: Budorcas taxicolor; assembly: GCF_023091745.1. Classification (NCBI taxonomy): domain Eukaryota; kingdom Metazoa; phylum Chordata; class Mammalia; order Artiodactyla; family Bovidae; genus Budorcas; species Budorcas taxicolor. The sequence continues at coordinate 21,486,092 of NC_068912.1, forward strand.
CTTCACAGTCCAACTCTCACATCCATACATGACCACTGGAAAAACCATAGCCTTGACTAGACGGCCCTTTGTTGGCAAAGTAATGTCTCTGCTTTTCAATATGCTATCTAGGTTGGTCATAACTTTCCTTCCAAGGAATAAGAGTCTTTTAATTTCATGGCTGCAGTCACCATCTGCTGTGATTTTGGAGCCCCCCAAAATAAAGTCTGACACTGTTTCCACTGTTTCCCCATCTATTTCCCATGAAGTGATGGGACCAGATGCCATGATCTTAATTTTCTGAATGTTGAGTTTTAAACCAACTTTTTCACTCTCCTCTTTCACTTTCATCAAGAGGCTTTTGAGTTCCTCTTCACTTTCTGCCATAAGGGTGATGTCATCTGCATATCTGAGGTTATTGATATTTCTCCCAGCAGTCTTGATCCCAGCTTATGCTTCTTCCAGGCCAGCATTTCTCATGATATACTAGATTGGTCAAGTCAATTTAATTCTAATTAACATATCAAGATCCAGAAACTTCACAATTTTTTAAAAAGCACACAAAATCAAGGTACCCAGGAGCACTGATTGCTGGATCATAGGTGTGTATCTAAGCTGTCTTACATTGTAGACAGTATTATGTACACAAAATACCTTTACACTAAATATTTACATGAATAATAGGTATAAATCCACATTATGGCCCAGAGTAATAGTCTTTCCTTCTTCATTTTTACTCAGTGTCATTTCTTCCCTCATCCAATACACAGAACAGAAAAGTAGCATCTGTTTTAATGGCCAAAAAACAGAGTCAGAAAGAAGCCCAGTGTTGCCTGAAGACTTATTTTGTTCCAAGAGACTGGACAGAGGTTGACTCAAGGAATAAGGAGGCAAAGGGGAAGTTCTTCCATGAGGAGGAAGTTCATAGTTCTGGGGTGAGAAGATGAAACTTTTTGTATAATGAAGAAGTTGAGTGGTAACAAACAACACAAAGAGCTCTTCCAGGAGAACCTGAAAGTGAAAGTGAAGTGGCTCAGTCATGTCCTACTCTTTGCGACCCCATGAACTGTAGCCTACCAGGCTCCTCCCTCCATGGATTCTCCAGGCAAGAGTACTGGAGTGAGTTGCCATTTCCTTCTCCAGGGGATCTTCCTGATCCAGGGATCGAATCCGGGTCTCCTGCATTCCAGGCAGACTGACCTGAAGGTCAGTCAAAGTTTATAAGTGCAAGGATCAGAAATGGTATCTGACTGATATAGGAAGAAAAGATATCCATGGAAAATATGTTGAGAGATCACAGAATAGCCAGGATGCCTGGAAAACCGTGCTCTGACAAGGGGCAAGGAGGGAATCAGGTGAGGTCAGATTGTGTTGGGTGGAGATGTGTGTTCTTCCCATTTCCTCCAGCCCATATATTGGTTCCAGACCTGCAATCAGAGAATTGGTGAAGAAGAGCAGTCACAGCAGCCAGTGTCTTGATTCTGTTTACAGAAATTTCTAGAAGCAACAAGGTAATTTAACATGAAATAAATAAGGGTAGGGGTTGTCAAAAGATTCAGAGAATAATGGCAACAATATTATTTCACTGCCTATAACATTCTTGATACAATAGTTTCTAAATCCAGGTACATCTGACAACAGAATGAAGAAGAATGGTCTTATTGCTTTCACTTTACAGAAGAAAGAAGAGAGGTACAAGAAGTTTCTTTATTTGTCTAAGACCACACATGGGCAGAACGATTCTTACAACCAAGAGTTTATGCTTCTGAGCACAGATTATTTGGGTCTTTCTTCTCAGATGTGTTTGTGTCAGGATTTCTCAGTTGTAGAGATGGAAAGAAGAGCAAGTAGGAGAGAGAGGGCAAGAGAGGGAGGAGGGATGGGTGGAAGCGCAAATTCTTTGATTCTCCTCTCCCTCCCCTTCCCCTCTCTTCTCCCCTACTTCCCCACCTCCCTTGCCTCCTGCTTTCCTTTTGGGGAGAGCTCTTTGCCTCCTTCCCCACTCCGTTATGGGAACTGAGACAATGCTCCTCTCTCCCAAGCCTCCTGGGAGGTCTCCATGCCCTCCTCCCAAACCCACCTTCCCTGCTTGGTCTTCAATTCCCACCCCTTCCCGTTCCCAGGTGGACCCCACAGAATGCAGTCTACCCAGCTGGGCTATCCAAACTCCATCCGATAGGAGGTGTCCAACAAGCTTTTCCATGGCCCGCCCCATGGGATGCTGGTAAATCAAATAGCTGGGATAAAGGCTTTTTATAAAGAACTGTTCACTTTGAAAACTTTTCCATATGTCCTCAGGGGTCTTCATGGGACAAAGGGCTAAAGACGACAATGTAGCCATTCAAGTGTTAGAGTGTCCTGGTGAGTGCCAAACCCTGTCCCAGGGGTGCAGACACAGGGCGACCATCACCGGACCTCTGCACTGGTGGAAATCGCCTGGTGGACACAGGAAACCTAAGCAAAACCTCGGCCCCGGAGGCCTTTGCCAGGGTGGGCAAACTCTCATTCACTGAGTGTAGGCGAGGATACAGCAAGAGCCATCATTGGCGCCCACCGGGTGCCAATGCTGTCCTTGGATCTCATTCGGTTCAGGCCCCGAGGGTCCAAGCCCTGGATCCCGGTATCTCTGAGGGCGCTGGCATCTGTGGCGGGTAGGGGGAAGGACGTGGCACCCTTTCCCTGGGGTAAAGGTCTTACCCTGTGAATGAGTAAGTAAGTAAATAAAGTCGCTCAGTCGTGCCCAACTCTTTGCAACCCTGTGGACGGTAGCCTACCAGGCTCCTCTGTCCATGGGATTTTCCAGGCAAGAGTACTGCCATTCCTTCTCCAGGGGATCTTCCTGACCCAGGAATCAAGCCCAGGTCTCCAGCATTGCGGGCAGACGCTTCACCGTCTGGGCCACCAGAGAAGTGTCTACTCCATGCAGAGGCAAACGACAGTTTGCGTCATTGTCTCTGTAGCGCAATCGGTTAGCGCGTTCGGCTGTTAACCGAAAGGCTGGTGGTTCGATCCCACCCAGGGACGGCGGGGTGAAATTTTAGAGAACACCAAAGAGACTCCCTTTTGCCAAGAGGACACCGGAGAAGTGCTGCAGAGAAAGAGTACAGGAGTCAGGTGTAAAGGAGCAGCGGGGAGCGGGGTGTGGTTCTGAGTGGATTGGAAGCGTTGATTATTCCTGAGAGCCCAGAGCGCTGACGGCCGGCGCCGTGAAAAGGCCACTGAGGTCCGCAGCCCGGGAGGGGTGGCGTCCACACTGCTTGGCTTCAAGGTCTCCTGGGCTTCGGACCCACCCCCTCGCCTCCTGCGGCTTCCGGGAGCTGGGGAGTCGGCGGGGGCGACCTCTGCTCTTGGGCGCGTGGCTGAGGGTATGAGGACTCTGCCTTGGGTGCGGGACCCCGAAGGCAGTCTGAGGGGGCCCGAGGGGCCTCACTTCAGGGGAGAGGAGGAACCCTAAAGCAGGGCCCTCGGGAGCCGCCGTCTCCGTGCCTGAGAGAGCTTGGGGCTCCAAGGTTTCTGCATGAGTGTTAAAAATTGGTGGCTTGGATAGTGGCTGCAGAACCTTGGGTTTTCTTGGATACAGTGTTTAGCGGCCGCGAGTATCCTCTCTCCGTAGCATAGTGGTTATCACGTTCGCCTCGCGCGTGAAAGGTCCCGGGTTTGAAAACAGGCGGAAGCAGATCGCTTTTTTCCCCTGAGATTTGCATTCTCATCGGCAAAAAAAAAAAGGCGCGAAAGGCACGGGGTGAGGCAGCTGACGCAGCTGTAGAAGGAGTTGGTGACCACAGCAGCCCTCTTTCTCTGCTCCGAGTCTCTGCGGAGTCCAGGCCCAGTTCATCCCAGGGGGGAAGGACAAGGCTGACTTCGGGTCACCTTTACGTCCGGAAACCCCTCCGGCTCCTTGTCGGGCTCCTGGATCTTTCACATGTTTACAGATGGTCACTGAAAACCAAGAGGCTCATTCCCGTGAAGCTCACTTGCTTTCCCCCCCTCAGCACACTTGAGGAGCAGTCTTATTTTCCTGGTAGAAGAAAATAGACCGCACCCAGGTCTCACCGTGGGCTCCAGCCAAAGTCACGGAAATGAAGAATTTAAGGCTCCGCGAACTGGTACCCGTGCGGTCATCAGAGGCCCCGAGGCCAGGTCAGAGATCTGGAGGAAGACGGATCCACTTATCACCCGTTGAAAGCCAAGTCAGCGGCTGACTCGATGGAAAACTGAGGTTCACAAAGAGAGCAGCAAGGCAGCACACAGCCCTAGAGCTGGACCAGGAGGGACTCAGTAGATACTTTGTGACCTGGTCTCAGAAACAGAAGCATCCCCCAGGAAAGGGGATTTGAAGGGCGATGAGCAGCTAGCTGGTCAAGGGCTGGGAGCCTTGCACAGCTGCACACAGCTCTGGTCTGCTGGGCAACTTCCTGTTCTCTGCATCTCTGGTTTCATCTTTTACACTCTCAATTTTCACTTGGAGGCGCTAAGTCATCTTTTGTGTACAGCTCCCTGGTGGTCTAGTGGCTAGGATTCGATGTCCACTGCTCTGTGGCCTGAGTTCGACTCCCGGTCAGGGAAAACTCTTTCTGCATCTGTACTCACAGGAGACTTCCTCTTCCTACTCAGATCAGAATTGTATTTTGCATCAAGATCCAATGCAGAAGAGTTTCTGCACTGAGTTCCTAAATGTCACTGAGTCTGGACCTCAGGGCACTTGACCTGGGGCTGGCTATTGGAGGTGAGATTTCAAAGAATACCAAGGAGAGATAAGAAAGCCTTCCTCAGTGATTAATGCAAAGAAAGAGAGGAAAACAATAGAATGGGAAAGACTAGAGATCTCAAGAAAATTAGATACCAAAGGAATATTTCATGCAAATATGGGCACAATAAAAACAGTAAAGCGGTGGCAAGAATGCACAGAAAAACTACACAGCAAAGATCTTAATGACCCAATAGCCATGATGGTGTGATCACTCACCTGGAGCCAGACATCCTGGAGTGCAAGGTCAGGTAGACCTTAGGAAGCATCACTACAAACAAAGTTAGTGGAGGTGATGGAATTCCAGCTGAGCTATTTCAAATCCTAAAAGATGATGCTGTGAAAGTGCTGCACTCAGTATGCCAGCAAATCTGGAAAACTCAGCAGTGGCCACAGGACTGGAAAAGGTCAATTTTCATGCCAGTCCCAAAGAAAGGCAATGCCAAAGAATGCTCAAACCACTGCACAACTGCACTAATTTCTCTTGCTAACAAAGTAATGCTCAAAATTCTCCAAGCTAGGCTTCAATAGTATGTGAACCGAGAACTTCCAGATGTTCAAGCTGGATTTAGAAAAGGCAGAGGAAGCAGAGATCAAATTGCCAACATCTTTTGGATCATAAAAAAAGCAAGAGGATTCCAGAAAAAGCATCTACTTCTGCTTCATTGACTAAGACTTTAGTCAAAGGAAGCCTTTGACTGTGTGGATCACAACAAACTGTGGAAAATTCTTCAAGAGATGGGAATACCAGACCACCTTACCTGTCTCCTGAGAAACCTTTATGCAGGTCAAGAAGCAACTGTTAGAACTGGACATGGAACAATGGGCTGGTTCCAAACTGGGAAAGGAGTACATCAAGGCTGTATATTGTCACCCTGCTTATTTAACTTCTATGCAGAGTATATCATGTGAAATGCCAGGCTGGATGAAGCACAAGCTGGAATCGAGACTGCAGGGAGAAATATCAATAACCTCAGATATGTAGATGACACCACCCTTATGGCAGAAAGTGAAGAGGAACTAAAGAGCATCTTGATGAAAGTGAAAGAGGAGAGTGAAAAAGCTGGCTTACAACTCAACATTCAAAAAACTAAGATCCATGGCATCTTGTCCCATCACTTCATGGCAGATAGATGGGAAACAATCTTAACAGTGACAGATTGTATTTTCTTATGTTTCAAAATCACTGCAGATGGTGACTGCAGCCATGAAATTAAGCACATGCTGCTTGGAAGAAAAGCTATGACAAACTTAGACAGCATATTAAAAAGTGGAGACACTAATTTCCCAACAAAGCTCCATCTAGTCAAAGCTATGGTTTTTCCAGTAGTCATGTATGGATGTGAGAGTTGGACTATAAAGAAAACTGAGTGCTGAAGAATTGATGCTTTTGAAGTGTGGTGTTGGAGAAGACTCTTGAGAGTCCCTTGGACTGCAAGGAAATCAAACCAGTCCATCCTAAAGGAAATCAGTCCTGAATAGTCTTTGGAAGAACTGATGCTGAAGCTGAAGCTTCAATACTTTGGCCACCTGATGGGAAGAACTGACTCATCGGAAAAGACGCTGATGCTGGGAAATACTGAAGGCAGAAGGAGAAGGGGACGACAGAGGATGACGTGGTAGGATGTCATGACATGGTAGGATCGATGGACATGAGTTTGAGCAAACTCCAGGAGTTGGGGATGGACAGGGAAGCCTGGCATGCTGTAATCCATGGGGTTGCAAAGAACCAGAGAAGACAGAGACTGAATTGAATTGAGACATATAAACGCTTAAAGACTTCATCAGCTACATTACAAGAAATGTTAAAGGAGTCCTCCAGGAAGTGCAACACTGACACCAGCTGGAAATCTGGATTTACACAAAGGGATGAAGGAAAAATAGAAGATTTTAAATTTAAATCTCTTAGAAATATGGGACAGATTTTTAAAGAACAGAAGATTGTAGGGTTTGTAACGTGCACCGAAAAGGAGAAACATGAAGAGATAAAGTTACTAGTTGCACTCTTTCAGGATATTCTGGACTCCCAGTGACCCCGACCGGGCAACCTGCTCTTGGTTTAGGTCCAGAAACGAGGGACAGAAGCGTAGTGAAGGCGGCATTTTTTGGAAAGGAAGAGCAGAGTAGAAAGAACCACAAAGCCTTGGAGTACTTACTTGAAAGGTACAAGGAGAAAGTTATCCTTGGGTAGGCTTAGAACCACCAACTTTCCGGTTAACAGGCAAAGGCGCTAAACAATCACGCCTGAAAGCTCAATACAAATGGCCTTCTTGTCATCCCCTTGGGTGCCGAATGCCCCAGCCGCCCCTTGCTCCCCTCCCCTCGCAGAAACAGCGCCCCTGAAACGCCCCCGGCCTGAGCCGGGAGGATAGGTATGGGTCTAAGGAAGCTGAACACTCGCTTGGGCTCCAGTATTTCTTCTGTTCTTTGCTCCGCCTTCACCAGACCGTCTGAGCCGCTGGCGCTGCCCTCCCTCCGCTCGGCCGCGGTCGGTGAGGCGAGAGCTGAAACCAGCGGGTGGGGAGGGTGGTCCAAGGAACAAACGCGAAGAGCCGGGAAAGAAGCCGGCGAGCTGGGGACGAGGACAGTCAGACTTCCCAGACGGCACGTGCCGGATCTGGGGAGATGATAATTGGTTTTTGATTTTGTTTTGTTTTCTCATCATGTATCAGAATTGAGAGGAAGAAAACGGAAGCCAGTGAAAGAGAGAATACGAACACCCGAGTAAAGCTTCCAAGAATAAAGTAGTGCAGTGATGGGAATCATTTTATGTCAAATGACATAGATTAAGGACAACTGTCAAAGCTTGGGTTGTGGTGCGCCGTGATCGTATAGTGGTTAGTACTCTGCGTTGTGGCCGCAGCAACCTCGGTTCGAATCCGAGTCACGGCATTAGGTTACACCTGGCATCTCCTTGTTTTTTTCTTTTCTTAAACCCCGTAATGGTCTACATTGGGTTCTCCGAAATGTGACCGCCAATTCTATCCAAAAAGGAAATTATTAAGGTGTGTGATCACAGAACAAAATGCACAAATCATTAATGAACAGCTATTTGATGTGAAATCATCACCAGGATCAAAATGCAGAAAAATTTTTATCAACAAAGTATGGAAGATACACTTTGATATATGATGAAGCCCTTTGATACATTTTCCAAGTAATGCCTATCCATCCCCTGCTACTCTAAGCTATTCTGATGGCCACCCCACAGATTAAGTTTGTCCTTTCTTCAAACTCACCTAAATGAATACACACATTTTACTATCTAGGGATTATCAAGCAGAAATTCTGAAGTCGAGTTTCCCACTAGTAAGGAAATCACGGAGTTAGTTGAGCACCATGTGAAAGCAATGGACAAGTTTTTGCCCTGGATAAAGCCCCTTCAAGATCAGGTATCTCTGCTGCCAGCTAACTGTAAGCACGTACCCCGAGGGCCACCATCTTTCACTCAGGGTCACCCTTCGCCCTTCTACCCTTACCAAATCACTCTCTGCAAAGTAATTCTAGCAAAGGTCTCCCAATTCTTCTGCCCCTCCCCACACAGGCAAAGCACACTCTCTCACCCACCAGACTGACTGCCTTTCATCAACTCTCCCAGAGCCACCCCCCCACAGCCACTGTGCTGGCTCATCTACTGCTCCCACTGCAAGCTTGGTCCACACCCCACCCCCATCCACCACCCCCTCTTCCTCACTCACCTCTTGCCCTACAGTGGACATAACATTTATCCTAACAGGTCTTCTGAGTGAGTGTCCAAGGGAAAAGGGAAAATGTGCCCACTACCAGATGGAGACCACAGGGATTCCAAACAGCAGCTGGAGAGTCAGGACGTTTATCTGGATCACCATCCTATTGATATTCTGGTATTGATTTTTACACATACTTTCTGCTTATGTCAACAATAACTGTCTTCCCTTTGTGGTAGTGAGATGAATTGGAAACTCAAATTACTCAGGGAAATGAATGTGAATGAATGGATTGAAAGAGACTATTTTAAAAATATAATCCACCCTCACTCTACTGAAGAGTGGGTGGAAATGGCAAAGGGCTGAGAGGTTGGGTGAGTCTGCTTTTGGTGGGCCAATCATTGGATTTGAAGCAGCCGCTCCTGGGAACTCCCCAAGCTTGGGTGTCTCCAAGGGATGCTTCGAAGGATTCATCTGCACTGCAGTGATGGACCACAGGACCTGATTTCCTTTTCCTGGGAAGCCTAAGCCAGGGTCTTACTGGATCACAAAGATGGATATTTTAATAACCAAACGTTATAAGAAAATATTCTTGACGTTTTTACTCATCAGGGAAATAAACCTTAATACTACATGGAGATATCATTATCCTGCAGCATGATTGTATTTAAAAGAATTCGTACATCAAATGCTGACAGTTGTGGAGCAATTGGAACTGTAGTAGTCAGTTTGAAATCATTCTAGAAGACTGTTGGCAATTTCTGATAAAGTTAGTCTTGTACCTACTCCAGGACTCCAAAATTGCAGTACATCCATGAATGCAGAAGTATACAAAAAGATTGATATGGAATAGTCATCACAACACCAAGAAAATTCATCAAGGACACCAATTAACACCAAAAAACCCACCAGAATTACTCCAATAATACCAAAATTAATAAGTGATATACATAACAGTATGAATATGTTTAATGAACAAAATGTTTCATGAAACAAAAATCAGTAACAAAAAATGTACATTCATTCATTTGAGTTTCAAAAGCAGGCAACAGTACATGATTGGAATAGACTTCAGAATTAGTAATTACGTGATCTTGTGTAGGAATTCGGAGAAGGCAATGGCACCCCACTCCAGCACTCTTGCCTTGAAAATCCCATGGACAGAGGAGCCTGGTGGGCCACAGTCCATGTGGTTGCTAAGAGTCGGACACGACTGACTGACTTCACTTTCACTTTTCACTTTCATGCATTGGAGAAGGAAATGGCAACCCACTCCAGTGTTCTTGCCTGGAGAATCCCAGGGACGGGGTCACACAGAGTCGGACATGACTGAAGCGACTTAGCAGCAGCAGCAGTGTAGGAATTGCCTGGAAAGGGTCTCAAATGACATTGCTAGGATGGTAGCAGTTTTCTATAACTTCGTCTGGGTGGTGATTACGCTTGCCCAAGTTTACAAATTGTGCCTATGAATTAAAGATGTGTGCTTTTTACACAGTGTGGAGTATAGTTCAATGATTTACTGTTTCCATAGAAATCAGTGGATGGTGGGTGGAGACAAGCTGCTGTAAACTGTGATGACTAGTTTGCATTTTATTGTAAACCCATTGAAAACTCATTTTCCTTTAGTGTAAAAAAAAAAACTACTGATATTAGAAATGCCTTTTACAGAGAAAAAGTCATTGACCATATCATTTCGTTAGTGCAAGCTACAGACAAAGCTACTTGAGAGGCAATATTTCCACTTCAGAATATGTTCTGCTCAACAGTGAGACAAGCAGTTGACCTAGGTTTTGCTTGGACCAGCCCACTTGCGTGCTGTGGGATTTACTCCTCACAGAATACAAATGCAAGGCCAGCAGCAAACTGCTCTCCAACCACTGCTAAGTGGCATAACTTGTGCTGGAATTAAAAGCAAAATGAATATTACTCAACCATAAAGGAAAAAAAAAAGAATGAAATAATGCCATTTGAAGCAATGTGGATGACCTGGAGATTCTCATATTGAGTGAAGTAAGATGGACAAATATGATATCACTTATATGTGGAAACTAAAACACAAAAACAAAAATGATACAAATGAAATTATATACAAAACAGAAATAGACCCTCAGATGTAGAAAACAAGCTGCTGGTTACCAAAGGGAAAAGAGTAGAAAGAGGGATAAATCAGATTAACATATATACACTACTGTGTATCAGATAGATAACCAATACGGACCTCTAGCACAGGGAGGGACCTAAACTCAATATTTTGTAAATAAATAAAATATTTTGTAATAAAAACCTATATAGAAAGAGAATCTGAAAAAAATGTATGTATAACTGAATCACTTTGTTGTACACCTGAAACTAACAACACTGTAAATCAAGTATATGCCAATTAAAAAAAAAAAAAAGCAAATGGAAAGAGGTTATAGACACTAACTTGATACAGCCTGGATATGAACCGAGGTTGCTGCCACCACAATACAGCACTATACACCATACAAGCACAGTGCACAACAGGACCTCGGGTAACTATCTCGACATAAATAAATCCACACTGTTTTATTCCTGGACACTTACAGAAGTTCGTGCTTTTCTCTCTTTCATGCTCTTCTCCGATTCTTCCTCCCCAATTTGCTACTTTAAAAAGCAATTTTTCTTTCTGAGGATCTGGCCCGAGCCTCTTCACAGACTTCCTGGAAGGTCTGCTGGCAGGTTTCATCCATGTCTTTGCTTGCTCTCGCTCCTTTTCACGTTTCCTCTTTGGATGTGATCTCTTTCCCGTTAAGCCACACGGACCACACCTACTAAACCGCTGCCCAAAGGTGCAGATGGCCGAATGAAGGTGGAGCAAACCCGGAGCCGTCACTGAGTCCACCGCGGGTTCAGCTTCCCTCGGGCCCCCCTCGGCTCAGGCCTGGCGTCCGGGCGCTGGCATCTGAGGCGGGTGTGGAGTAACGCGTGGCAGGGGCGCTCGGTTGCACTTCTGCCTTCGCAATCCCCCGACGCCCGGCTTTCCAACGGGAACGAACACTGAGTGGACTCCGTCTCTCCGATGGCCCGAGGCTTGGAGACCGAGCTGCTCTCCCGAGAAAGGCAGGTGGCTTCGCCTACCTTTGAAGCTTTGCTTGCTTTCTGCGGGGATGAGTGAGTGAGTGTTAGTCACTCTATTGAGATTAAAAACGAGCTAGTGTCGAGTCTCTGTGGCGCAATCGGTTAGCGCGTTCGGCTGTTAACCGAAAGGTTGGTGGTTCAAGCCCACCCAGGGACGTGTCCTTTTGGAGTTTAAGTGATGTATGATTGATAATTTCTAGTCTGTACATCGTTCCCAAGCTCCACTACTACAGTCCTTTCCCTTGTGTCTTGTATACACAAACACGAGAGCCTATATCCAGATAGTCACTGATCCTCAGAAACGGTCTCTGGAGGAAAGCAGGTCAGTGGGAGTCCTGGAATTCAGGAAAGAGCAGGCTTATTATCTTTACCCTGTAAACTCCTTTCACCAATGAGGTTTCTTTCACTGTTTTTAGTAGCCTTTATTTATCCCTTTCCATATACTTTTTTTAATTTTAATTTTTATTTTTACTTTATTTTACTTTACAATACTGTATTGGTTTTGCCATACATTGACATGAATCCACCACGGGTTTCCATATACTTTTGTAATTACTTTGGTTCTATGCTTTTCCTATGACAGTCATCATTCTTGCACACATGGCTACAGGGTAGAATCCTGGAAGAGTAATTGCTCTGTCATAGCCTTTACATGGTTTGTATATAATTCCTTTTTCTTGCCTTTGTTGACTTATTGGGTGTAAATATTTTGTTATTTCAGCAACTGCTTTGGGCATTACAGCATACATACATCTGTAACTTAGCACAGCCTGCCTTCAAGGGATGGCACACTTCCTCATATTTCTCCCCTGCCTGCCCTTATGCTTATGTTGTCCTGTATTTTACTGGGCATACGTTTTGAATCCCACATCCAAGGTTATTACTTAAAAAAAAAAAAACCTGCCCCATGTTTTTAAAGAGATTTAATTGATAAAAAATCATATGTTTCCCATGCATAGACCATGTCTCTTTTCCTTCATTTCCTTTGTGTCCATCAGGAATTCCAGTTCATGTGAGTTCCCTTCTCCTTGGAGGGCTCCTTTAACTTCTCTTGCTGTGTGGCTTTTCTGGTGACGAAGTCTTTAAGCATGGGTATGTCTATAAATGTCATCATTCAACTTCTATTTTCAAAGAGATTTGGGAAGGGGGTGAGTAGGCATAGGATTACACTCTTTTTCACTCTCAGTCCTTTAAAAATGTTGCTTCACTGTCTTCTCACTTCCACTGTTTTTGATGAGAAATCTGACATAATTTTTACTTTTGTTTTCTGAATGTACTATGTATTTTCTTTCTGGCTCATTGGACATCTTTTTTTCTTTTATAATGGACTGGAGCAGTTTAATTACTCTGTGACTAGGCACAGTTTTCTTCCTGTTCCTTGTGCTCACAGTTCATTTGTCTCCTTGGATGGGTGGGTTTATAATTTTCATTATGATTGGAGTGTGTCCTCTTGGGTTTCTTCAGTTTTTTCCTTCAAAAAATTTATCCTGGTATTTTTTGAGACTCCAAATACTCTCTTATGTTAGGCCTTTTAAAGTTGCTCTATCGATTTGCGGGTCACACTTCAGCCTGAGCAGATCAACAATGCTCCGTGGGTTGGGTGGATGGCTGGGGGATTGGGCTGGAGAGGAAACAGTAAATTGGGAAGAGGATGGGTGGGACAGCCTGGGCGCTTGAACCAGCGTAGGGAGGGTTGTGACTGCACGACTCGAGCAGCGTCATTCTTTATACCAGAAAGCTGGCGGGCACTATGGGGAAAAAACAAAACAAGAAGAAAGTGGAGGAGGTGCTAGAAGAAGAGGAAGAAAAATATATGGTGGAAGAAGTTCTAGACCATTGAGTGGTAAAGGGCAAAGTGGAGTATCTCCTAAAGTAGAAGGGGTTCTCAGATGAGGATAACACATGGGAACCAGAAGAGAACCTGGATTGCCCTGACCTCATTGCTGAGTTTCCGCAGTCACAGAAAACAGCACACGAGACAGATAAATCAGAGGGAGGCAAGCGAAAAGCTGATTCTGATTGGAAGATAAGGGGGAGGAGAACAAACCAAAGAAGAAGAAAGAAGAGTCAGAAAAGCCACGAGGCTTTGCCTGGGGTTTGGAACCAGAGCTGATTATTGGAGCTACGGACTCCAGTGGAGAATTCATGTTCCTAATGAAATGGAAGGACTCTGATGAGGCTGATCTGGTCCCTGTCAAGGAAGCCGATGTCAAGTGCCCACAGGTTGTCATATCCTTCTATGAGGAAAGGCTGACGTGGCATTCTCACCCCTCAGAGGATGATGACAAAAAAGATGATAAGAATTAACTTTCTTGAATACCAGCCCCTGTCACATCTGACTGGGTTTCAAGTGGGGAAAGAAGGAGTTCTCCTTGTCTTGACACCATGAAGGTGGCTTGAGAAGATGTCCTTTGAAGAGCCAGTATAGTTTCTGTGCCCTACAGCAGCCCAGGGCTTCAAAGCCGCTCCATGCTGTAGAGTTTGTACACCCCTCCCGGGGAAGGGGAAGGAGGGTCAGTGTTTCAAGGCAACCCGTTCCGAACTTTGCTGAAAAAAAAAGCAAAGGGCCTTCTATGAAGGACAAAACATAGAAAGGGATGTGGGAGAGCAAGAGATACTGTAGATCTTCAAAGAGCATCTCCACAACCCACACAGCCTTCTTCCCGATAGGGTTAACTTTGCATTTTTACAGCGTAGCATGTGTGTAGTTTTTGGCTATTACTGGTGTATTATTTGGGGTGGGTGGGGTGGGGTGGGAAAGAAGGGAGATGGGTTAGGATCATTTTTGTTAAAATTTGGGGAAATGGTGAAACAAAGGAATGAACGACTAATGATGATTGGGTTCAGTGTCCAGAATACTGTATCCTTTCAAAAAATGTCATTGGCAACCTAAATGAGGACTGTGAGAGACTGTTTAAAAGCTGTGAATGCCTGAAATTTAGAAGCCAAAGTATTCCCTGCCTGAGCTTAATGCTGTTCCCAACAAAGGAATAAGAAGCTACCAAAGCTGCCATTTGGGAAATAGAAACTGGTTGAGGAGGAAAAGTCTTATTGTAGTGTATACACAGGCAGATCATTCTGTCTTAGAGGTGCTACTCATGAAATTGACAAGAAGACCCTTTCTTTTCCTATTGTGAAGTTACAAATATCAGCTTCTCCATCCAAGCCACTGGTGAAGTATTTAGGGAAAGGCAGAGTGGTATAGGAGGTAAGTGAGTAGGGAAAGACAAGGGCCAGTGCTCATAGGGTGGAAAACTCTTGGAGCCTCTGTTTTTTGAACTTTGAAACCATTGGTGGCAGGGTTCAGTCACTGACAGCAGAAGTTCAAGAGGTGAATGATTTCAAAAGCCCTGGTCTCAGAGAAGATAAATTTTCATACTGGGGCAGTGGTTCACTTTAAAACAAAACAAATTTTTTAATCCTAAGAATTAACTAAAATCCAAAATGCTGTCTTGAGTCATGAGATCCATCCGTTGTTGACATCATCTTGATCTGCTTCTAGAACTCCATTGCAGTTTTTAGGCATGTGTTAGCTTTCTGTGAAAACTTTTGTTTAAATGTAAACTTCATATCAACACTGTCAGTTTTTTGTCTTAATAAAACTATATAGACTTATAATCTTTGAAAAAAAATAAATAAATTAGTTACTCTACCATTCAGTGATGCTATTAATATGGTCAGTTAAAAAAAATTACTGCCATTTCATTTTGAATAGTTTCAGTGGTACAAGGCTTTGTATTCCTTAATTTTTTTTTCTTGCAATGTCTAATTGTTGTTGATTCACAGATGTTATTGTTTTTATCTCTAAAGTTTGCTTTTTGCCATTTTTGTATGTTCCACATTTCTAATGAACTCTTTGGACATATGCAACATAGTCATGGTAACTGTTATAAGTTCTCTCTGCTGATTTTTTCATCATGTCAGTTCTGGTCACTTTTGACTGAGTGATTATATTCTTCCTTTTGCATCATATTTTCCTGCCTCTTTGCATGCCTGACATTTGTTGTTGTTGTTTGGATGCTGGACATTATCAAATTTTCCTTTCTGGATACTAGCTACTTTGATATTCCTATGAATTATTTTGAGTTTTGTATTGGGTACAGTTAAGTGACTTGTAAACAGTTTGATCTCTTTGGATCTTGCTTTATGATTTTTTTTCTGAAGGTCAGTGTAGGGCTGATTATTCTAGAGCTGTGTTCTTGCCCTAAGGCTCATGAGTTATATAAATAGTCTAGTCTGGCTGATGGCAGTGAGAACAATTGCCTGTCCCATGTGAACACCAAGCACTGTTCCATGATCTGAACCAAAATTTCTTTTCTTGATCTCAGGTAATTCTCCACAAGTGAGCTCTTAGAATAACTCTGTTTAGTACCTCAGGGAGACTGTTTAGTATCCCTGGATATCCTTTTCTCTCCATCACCGGACCTTTGTTCTCTGAACCCTACCTGCCTTGCTCTCCACCAAAACTCAGCTTCCTCTCAACAATCCAAAGGCTGATTTCAGATCACCCTTCTCATGCCCAACCTGGACATGCTCTTAACGCAGTCATGTGGGCCAATGGTAGGACTCACCTTGTTTCTCATTCTCAGCTGATTCTCAGCTGTCCTCTTTTGTGTTGTCCTCTTTCCTGTGTCTAGAAACTGACATTATATGTTTTCCTTTTTTTCCTGTGGGGGCAGGCAAGAAAGGCAGGGTGAAATTTCAAGAAGGAGGGTAAATCTGATTTTTGTCACTCCAAATACAAAAAAGCAAAATGGCTGTTTGAGGAGGCCTTACAAATAGCGGTGAAAAGAAGAGAAGCCAAAAGCAAAGGAGAAAAGGAACTATATACCCATTTGAATGCAGAGTTCCAAAGAATAGCAAGGAGAGATAAGAAAGCCTTCCTCAGTGATCAGTGCAAAGAAATAGAGGAAAACAATAGAATGGGAAAGACTAGAGATATCTTCAAGAGGATGAGAGATACCAAGGGAACATTTCATGCAAAGATGGGCTCAGTAAAGGATAGAAATAGTATGGACCTAACAGAAGCAGAAGATATTAAGAAGGGGTGGCAAGAATACACAGAAGAACTGTACAAAAAAGATCTTCACAACCCAGATAATCACATTGGTGTGATCACTCACCTAGAGCCAGACATCCTGGAATGTGAAGTCAAGTGGGCCTTAGGAAGCATCACTATGAACAAAGCTAGTGGAGGTGATGGAATTCCAGTTGAGTTATTTCAAATCCTAAAAGATGATGCTGTGAAAGTGTTGCATTCAATATGCCAGCCAGCAAATCTGGAAAACTCAGCAGTGGCCACAGGACTGGAAAAGCTCTGTTTTCATTCCAATCCCAAAGAAAGGCAATGCCAAAGAATGCTCAAACTACCACACAATTGCACTCATCTCACATGCTAGCAAAATAATGCTCAAAATTCTCCAAGCCAGGCTTCAACAATATGTGAACCATGAACTTCCAGATGTTCCAGCTGGTTTTAGAAAAGGCAGAGGAAGCAGAGATCAAATTGCCAACATCCGCTGGATCATCGAAAAAGCAAGAGAGTTCCAGAAAAACATCTACTTCTGCTTTATTGACTATGCCGAAGCCTTTGACTGTGTGGATCACAATAAACTGTGGAAAATTCTGAAAGAAATGGTAATACCAGACCACCTGACCTGCCTGTTAAGAAATCTGTATGCAGGTCAGGAACCAACAGTTAGAACTGGACATGGAACAACAGACTGGTTCCAAATAGGAAAAGGAGTACGTCAAGCCTGCATATTATCACCCTGCCTATTTAACTTATATGCAGAGTACATCATAAGGAATGCTGGGCTGGATGAAGTACAAGCTGGAATCAAGATTGCTGGAAGAACTATCAATAACCTCAGATAAGCGGATGATACCACCCTTATGGCAGAAAGTGAAGAACTAAAGAGCCTCTTGATGAAAGTGAAAGAAGAAAGTGAAAAAGTTGGCTGAAAACTCAACATTCAGAAAACTAAGATCATGACAACTGGTCCCATCACTTCTTGGTAAATAGATGGAGAAACAGTGGAAACAGTGTCAGACTTTATTTGGGGGGGCTCCAAAATCACTGCAGATGGTGATTGCAGCCATGAAATAAAAAGACGCTTACTCCTTGGAAGAAAAGTTATGACCAGCCTAGACAGCATATTAAAAAGAAGAGACATTACTTTGCCAACAAAGGTCCATCTAGTCAAGGCTATGGTTTTTCCAGTAGTCGTGTGTGGATGTGAGAGTTGGACTGTAAAGAAAGCTGAGCACCAAAGAACTGATGCTTTTGAACTGTGGTGTTGGAGAAGACTCTTGAGAGTCCCTTGGACTGCAAGGAGATCCAACCAGTCCATCCTAAAGGAAATCAGTCTTGAATGTTCATTGGAAGGACTGATGTAGAAGCTGAAACTCCAATACTTTGGCCACCTGATGTGAAGAGCTGACCCATTTGAAAAGACCCTGATGCTGGGGAAGATTGAGGGCAGGAGGCAAAGGGAATGACAGAGGATAAGATGGTTGGATGGTATCACCGACTCGATGGACATGAGTTTGGATAAACTCTGGGAGTTGGTGATGGACAGGGAGGCCTGGCATGCTGCAGTCTGTGGGGTCACAAAGAGTTGGACATGACTGAGTGACTGAACTGAACTGAACTGAAGGCATCTTATCTGTTTCTAAGTTGATTTATAGTAGGTGTGCCAATTTGTATTTCTATCTTTCCAAATCCATGAAAGAGCTTTTTTCTTCATATTCTTGCCATCATGACAAACTTTGTACACATCTGTATGATACTCTAGTAAGAGGACAGGTGCCCTCTTGATTCAGTTAAGCCAGAGGTACAACAAAAATCTAAGTGGACATTACCCAGATATACCCTACTGCACATGTTCAACAGCTAAACTTCCAAGATGTTTAGAAAGCATTCCAATAATTGTAATTATTTTTGGTAGTGATCTACTTATTTGAGTCTGAGAAGACTGTGCAGAATGACTTCCAGTTGCTTCACACTAAACTTCCAGTTATGGATAGGACAGGGGTAAAAAACACTGGTCTCAGATATTTGTTCTTCCTTTTTCTTTATGAATACATTTTTGGCATCTGGATACACACATTTAATGACTGGCCACACTCTTACTCAAGACTGTGTTGGTATGCCAATAACTGTGTCTTTATGATTCCTTGACAGTGTTTGGCTGTTTCTGCAAAAATTATCCTATTTGAGACAAATTGTTGGGACCAATAGGATTCTGCACCTGACAATCCATCTTGTGCAGACCTGGTACCAAGAGTTATTAGCTGACCTTCCCTGAGTTCTTCTGTTGAATCTCATGAACACTCAGGCTTTCACACAGTAAATCTAGTTCCTAGACATTCTTTCTACTCTCTCAGTGTGTTTCTTTGTCTGTCTGTCATTTTCTGTCCCTCATACTCTAAGCCTTCTCCAATCTACCTAATTTCTTCTCCTTTTCACCTTTCCAGGACATTACACTAGATTGCCTTTAATCACTGAGCAGTTCTCAGTCACTTATTAGATGCTAGGCCCTGCTATGGGCAGGGGAAAGGAAGAAAGATGCTGAATAGTGAGTCAGCTCAAGGTCTCTGCCCTGTGGAGCTCACATCTGGAGGCACTGAAAAGGGGTGGTACAGCAGGAGCAGAAATGGTTCCTGGAAGTTTTCCCCAAGCTAATCTGCTTATCTTGGCCTAGGGTTCTAGCAGTGACGGAGATGAGAGAAGCATAATGAAGATGGATGACTTCAGATTTAGTAGGCAGAAAACTAAGAACCAAAACAATTTTTTTTTAATTACATAAACAAGCATTTTAGGAAAACAGTAGACATTCAGCAACAGCTTCCCACTTCCTGGAGCAGACATGCCATGTGTTCCACAATTCTTATAGTGACATTGATGGAAAGAGTCACCAATCTCCCATAAAAGGCACCTGAGCCTCCTCTCAACCTGTTCACATACGGTCATTCTATAATCTATAAACATAGGAGGCAGCATCATAGGAAAATAATGTTTCTCATTTCTATCATGGTTATACATGATACAGGCAAAGATCACACATTAATTAATTTAATATCAGTCAAAGAACTCAGATAAACATAGACCTTAAAATCAAAAGTTGAGCTGACACATAATAGAGAAATGCATGTTGGAATCATATAGTAAATGATACCCCAAAGTCTAAGTGGATTGATTATGATTTCTAGAATTGTAATACTACATCTCCATTTAACATATATTATATAGTATATTTAATTTCTTGGAACACATAATTTTAAGTTTATAAACTTAAATGTTTACCCAGTTAAATTTTTTCTTAATTTATTCCTTTATTTGCATTATTTATCTACACTAGGTCTTCCTTGCTGTATGCAGGATCTAGTTCCACAATTGGGGATGGAACCCAGGCTCCCTGTATTGGGAGCAAGGAGTCTTAGCTCCTGGACCACCAGCAAAGTCCCTTAAATTTTTTGATAAACAAGTAAAACCAGTATAGAAAACTTAGGCCGTTCAGTGTTATTAGAATTTGAAGGGAAAATAAATCCAAGAATGTGCAAACTAGAATACTTTGTTACTAATATTTTCCATATTATTACAGTATTTGAAAAGCAAGATAGTTTTTAGACCAAAATTATTTACCTGTGTGATACATACAAGGAATATTCTCTATAACATTTTGTGTGATTTTATGTCAATTATTAGAATAGAGTATTAATAATATTTGAGAATTCTTATTTTCAGCTTGATTTCTTTCTTATACCTAGCACACCAGGTACATACTAACTTATCTCTATGATAAAGTAAAACTAAACTTTTTGTTTTTTCTTCTTCATTTCAGTAGGAAATGAAGCTACATTTCAGTAAGAAAAGTCAAAGTCCCCTTGGATGTTATCCGCTGGAATTCTCATTGTAGAAGCAGTATCAGTACCCTCACTTTGGGCACCCCTTGGAGAAGGAAATGGCAACCCACTCCAGTATTTTTGCCTGGAAAATCCCATGGACAGAGGAGCCTGGCGGGTTACAATTGATGGGGTCCCAAAGAGTCGGACTCGCCTGAGTGATTGAGCACACGCACACAACACATGCCAGAGAGACTGAGCACACATACACACACATGCCAGGTGCACACACACATGCCAGAGAGAAAAAGATGTCCCTGGCCGGAAGTCTAACATGGTCTGGGGTGGTGAAAACACCAAATCCTAGCCACTAGACCATAAGGGAATCTTGCAAAGCATCTGGTTTAGTGTCTCCAGGTAAAAACTATAAAAGTAAAAATTAACTTCTTCAGATGCCAAGAGCAGGAAAGGAGGTGATTGCTAGTGGCTCAGGGCTGAATAAAGCTGTGCAAGTCTCCCAGCTCTTGCCCCTAGATTCCATCCTGGCTTAGCTTGAGCATTGTGTGCAGCAGAGCCAAGGTCAAGCTCCCTTTCTGAACTTCTGCTGTCTGTATCAGAAAAAGGTACAGACTGGCTCTCAGAGGGTGATGGGTGGATCTGTCTACTTCCTGACCTCTGACATGGCTCAGGTGCCTCTCCTGATAATGGCATGTGTATGGACTCTTTTTGTGCCTGACAGCTCAGTTAGAGGAGTTCTTTGTGTATTTGGCTCCAGCCTCAGGTGAAGAGTTGGGTTTGGTTTATTTTGTTCTCATGCAAACCAAATATGCTTCAGAGGGATGAACTTCTTGGTTTCTAGAGCCATACTACATGTCAGGGTATAGAGGAGATTTACATGCCGGAGGAACTGAGGGGATTTCCGGATGGTAAAGGTAATCTTTTTCCATTGTTTCCCCATCTATTTGCCATGAAGTGATGAAACTGGATGCCATGACCTTAGTTTTAAGCCAATTTTTTCACTCTCCTCTTTCACATTCATCAAGAGGCTCTTTAGTTCTGCTTCACTTTCTGCCATAAGGGTGGTGTCATCTGCATATCTGAGGTTATTGACATTTCTCTTGGTAATCCTGTGCAGCTTGTGCTTCATCCAGCCTGGTATTTCTCATGATGCAGTCTGCATAGAAGTTAAATGAGCAGGGTGACAATATACAGCCTTGATGTACTCCTTTCCCAGTTAGCAACCAGTCCGTTTTTCCATGTCCGATTCTAACTGTTGCTTCTTGACCTGCATACGGATTTCTCAGGAGGAAGGTCAGGTGGTCTCATATTCCTATCTCTTGAAGAATTTTCCAACAATTTGTTGTGATCCACACAAAGTCAAAGTCTTTGGCATAGTCAATAAAACAGAAGTAGATGTTTTTCTGGAACTCTCTTGCTTTTTCAATAATCCAACAGATGTTGAAAATTTGATCTCTGGTTCCTCTAAAACCAGCTTGAACATCTGGAAGTTCACGGTTCACATATTGTTGAAGCCTGGCTTGGAGAATTTTGAGCATTACTTTGCTAGCGTGTGAGATGAGTGCAATTGTGCGGTAGTCTGAACCTTCTTTGGCACTGCCTTTCTTAGGGATTCGAATGATTCTTAGGGATTCAGTCCTGTGGCCCCTGCTGAGTTTTCCAAATTTGCTGGCATATTGAGTGCAGCACTCTATTTTGGGGGCTCCAAAATCACTGCAGATGGTAACTGCACCCATGACATTAAAAGACACTTGCTCCTTGGAAGAAAAGCTATGAGCAACCTAGACAGCATATTGAAAAGCAGAGATATCACTTTGTCAACAAAGGTCTGTCTGGTCAAAACTATGGTTTTTCCAGTAGTCATGTATGGATGTGAGAGGTGAACTGTAAAGAAAGCTGAGCACTGAAGAATTAATGCTTTTGAACTGTGGTGTTGGAGAAGACTCTTGAGAGTCCCTTGGACTGCAAGGAGATGTAACCAGTCCATCCTAAAGGAAATCAGTCCTGAATATTCATTGAAAGAATTGATGCTGAAGCTGAAACTTCAATACTTTGGCCACCTGATGTGAAGAACTGACTAATTGGAAAAGACCCTGATGCTGGGAAAGACTGAAGGCAGGAGGAGAAGGGAACGACAGAGGATGAGATGGTTGGATGACATCACCAACTCGATGGACATGAGTTTGAGTAAACTCTGGGACTTGGTGATGAACAGGGAAGCCTGTTGTGCTGCAGTCCATGAGGTCGCAAAAAGTTGGACACAACTGAGTGACTGAACTGAACTGAAAGGTGACCCGAAGTTGGTCTTGTTCTGTGCCCTCCTTGGGCCTGGTGTCCACAGTGACTCAGACAAAGAAGGCCTAGTTTGTAGTGCTGAGTAGGTTTTCAGGAAGTCACAGAACTCCTCCTATGATTCTTGCAGGCTTTTTTATGTTTAAAAGGCACATCAAAAAGTTGGGGATAAAGTGAAGATGTTTCTGCCTGGTTTCGAACCAGGGACCTTTTGCGTGTTAGGCAAACGTGATAACCACTACACTACAGAAACCATATGGTTGAATAAATCTAGTGACATCCAAGAAAGACATGTTTGGACATAACTTGCCCTCAAATTTTGAAAGAAAGAGAGCTCTCTGAGCACAGAGGATCCCTCAGGTAAGGAGACTGAGGTTCCTGAAAGGCCCTGGTTTAGGGTTCCTCACTTTCTCCAGAGTGAGGTCCCTGTGAGCATCCCAGCAGTTAGACCTCAGGATCCCACAAGGAACACACAGCTTTGGGCCTGAGCGCAGCAGTCACCCACGCTGACTCTCCAACTTCTCAGAAACCGCAGGAGCCAGGGCAGTTAGACGTCTCTGAGCCCCAGGCAACCCGATGCTTGGGTGGGGTGGACGAAGTCCCACCCAGCTTCAGACCCGCACCTCCGCACCTCCGTGGCCCTTTTCACTGCTCCTGCGGTCACTGGGCTTGGCTCTTGGAAATGATCGATGCTTTAATCCTACCTGGGAACAAAGAGCCTTCCCCTCTATTCTGATGCACCTGACCTGCGTGCTCCTTTTGCAGCATCGCTTCACTGGTGTCGTCCCAGGCAAAGGGGTTTCTCAAGTTCCTGCTGCTATGGCTTATTCTAGTCATCTAGTTGAAGTCCAAAACTTTCCTCACACTTTCACATGTAGCAGGAAGAGCAGCAAAGGCTGACATCTCCGGTCATCTGGCTGTTTGAAAAATATTGAACATCAGAGAAGGAAATGGCAACCCACTCCAGTATTCTTGCCTGGTGAATCCCATGGACAGAGAAGCCTGGTTGCTACAGTTCGTGGGGTCCCAAAGAGTCAGACACCACTTAGCAACTAAACAACAACATGTAATAAGATTAGTTTTTCATCATTGTGGAAATGATGTTTTAACAATCGATTATCCATGCTACAAATGAAAAAGAAAGCATACCTTACAAAGAACAATGAGTCAATTGTATTTAGTGGCTGAAATTATGAAACAATATATTAGAGGCAAACACAGAGAGAAGGAAGGCTTTACTGAGTAGGACATGGACCCCTGGAAGAGAGTAAGCCAACCGTACAAAGATTTAAATAAACTTCAGCACGGCAAAAAGTGCCAAAAAGATGTAATACACAACTGGCAGAAAATCACAACATATGAATAAATACGTCGTTTAAGAACAGAGTGCTAGGACACATGCAAAGCTGTCAGGAAAATAGGGAGTGCATACCAACAGGTGTGTCATACTTGAAGAACTCTAATAAAGAAAATGTAATTATAAAAAAATGAAAAAAATAAATTACCTAGAATATGAAAATCTCGGGAAGACTAACCCACTGTCCAGAAAAATAAATAAATAAAGAGTCAATGAAAAAAATAAAATAAAATGTGTTAGGCTCTTAACCCCCTTGGTCAGAAAATTACAGATTTATAATAAATCTTGACCTCAGATGGGCTAAAATCTAACCTGGTTAATAGGCTGTACCTTTATCAGTGTGGAAAACAGGAGGCTGTTCATCACAACCCATATAGGGTATCTCCTCTGGTTTGGGGAGGCAATGTGGCATGGCCTGTCAACTCTATAAATGTGTGTTCCTTTTGAAACAGTAATTCTAGATCTAGGAGTTTCATCGCACTGGAATGTATAGACACAAATGTAAAGAAAAGAAAGTACTGAACATCAACGCTGGCTGAGTTTCGCTTCCTGACCTGTATTAAATTCGCTTGCCAACCAGGCCTGGTATAACGCCACAGAGGGATCAGGCTCAGTCCACGCAGACCTCATGGTTGTGTATTCCTCCCTTATTGTACTTGAGATTCTTCTTAAAGGACAGCTTTGTTTTACCTTTTATAATGTCCAAAATGCCTTTTATTTGACTTTTTAAATTATCTGGTTCAAGAGGTCATGGAGCACGAAAAGGCGGTTTTCCCAGAAAACAGGTGTCTGGGGAGGTTTTTGGTTTCAGCTCACAGCAGGCAGAGTCTCTTCTTGCTGAAAGACTTTAACGCAATTCTGTCTGTGTGTCTGTCTGTCTCTGGTTTCCTCTAGAAGTAAAGGGTAACAAGGTTGGGGATGCATTTGCGTTTCCTCCTGCAGCGGCTTTTCTTTTCTTAGTGTGGCGGTCACTGCGTTTCCTTCAGGTCTGAGGTTCAGGGGCTCCGACCCGAGGAAGGCGCGGGCCACGTGTGCACCGGCCCCAAGACCGCAGGGCTCCACCTGGTTCCTCATGGACTCCAAGGGCAGTTGAGGGTGCAGCTGTGCGTCAGCACCCTCACCAGCGCTGGAGCCTGAGTCCCCAAAGAGGCGGACTTGAAAGCAGCTTTAGATCAGGACATTTCATGAGCTTTCCCCTGCTTTCCTCCCCTCTACGACCTAGTTTTCACCTCCCACATCCAGCCAGAGGAGTGGATTTGCGGTCTTCGCAGTTGCATCCCGGCGCTGCCGGCCCATGTCTACTGGACCAGGGGGTGGTGGTTGTTTCCCGGAAGGGGTGGAGGGACAGCGGGTGCCCAAGGGACCACAGACACACGGCTCCCTGCAGCCTCAAGGGAAGGCACGGGGCTCCAAAATCGGCGAGAGGAGCGGCTGAGGGACCAGGCCCTGCCCCTGCCCATGAGGCCGGGCCCAGAAGCGGGACACAGCCCAGCACAGACCCCAGCTGGCGCCCAACGCCCCCACCATCCTCATCTGAGCTTCAGGGTGAGGGAGCCCAGCGTTCCACTGATTTCCCACCCTTATCAGGAAAGTCGTTTACACAAATCCAGAGTCTAGAACAAGAGGGCCTGTGTCAGCCAAAGTCCACACGGACCGAGAAGTAAACACAAAGTCCTAACTGGATGTGGGGTCTGAGGAAGGCCCTGCGTCAGATACTACTCTTGGTCTGAGCGTGAGGAAGTTGGCGTCATCCAGGGTAGGGACCGGGCAGGTGTCATAGGTCATGGAGGAAGAATTGGAATCCAGGTTTGGTGAGAGGCTCTCTTTCTGAGCCTGTTTCATTGTGAAAGGGGGCCACTTGGCTCTCAGTCGGTGGTGAGCTGTCCATCTACTCCCTGATCTCTGACCTACTCCAGGCTCCACCTGGAAAATGGCTCGAGGACCGGCTGCTTTTCCTCCTGATCAGCTCAGTTTGCAGAACGTGACCCTTCTTCACCTTTGGGTCTTTAGCTCCAGCCTGCGGTGTAGAATTGAATTCATTCTCTTTTGTCCTGTTACGCAAATCAGATTGTCCCATCTGTGTGCTGGGGTGAAAGAAAGCTAAGTGTCTTCACAAGGGATGAACTTCTTGGCTTTCAGAGACATAACAAGTGTAGCGGGTATAGATGATGTAAGGCCAGATGAAAAGGTGAGATAACAACATTTATTATTTGCAGATATTTTATGATGGCAATTCAGACCAGTCTGAGGTAATAGCTCATTGTAGTTTTAATTTTCATTACTCTAATAATTAGTGATGTTGAGTATTTTTTCATGTGCCTGTTGTCCATCTGTGTTTCTTATTTGCAGAAATGTCTGTTTAGATTTTCTGACCATTTATTGATTGGGTTGTCTGTTTTTGTTTTTGTTTTTATTGAGCTCTATGGGCTGTTCATGTATTTTAGAAATTAATCCCTTGGTTGTATCATTTGCAAATATTTTTTCCCATTCTGTAGGTTCTCATTCTTTTTGTTTTGTTTATGTTTTACTTTGGAAACTTAGGAGGCAAAAGACCTGTACTCCCAAAACTGTAAGACACTGACTGATGAAAGAAACTGAAGGTGATACAAAGAGATGGAAAGATATATTGCATTACAGTGTCACTGTATGACCCAGGGCAATGTATAGATTCAATGCAACTCCTATCAAATTACCAATGGCATTTCCCACAGAACTAGAAAAACAAGTTTTTAATTTGTATGGGAACACAAAAGACCCAGAATAACCAAAGCAATCTTGACAAAGACAAACACAGCTGGAGGAATCAGCTTCCTTGGCTTCAGAACATATTTCACAGAAAGAGTAAACAAAACAAAAGCAATATAGTACTGGCACAAAACAGATTAGAGATCAATGGAACAGAATAGAAAGCCCAGCAATAAACCCACACACCTACAGTCAATTCATCATGACAAAGAAGGCAAGAATGTACGATGGAGAAAAGACAGTCTCTTCAGTAAGTGGTGCTGGGAAAATGACCAGCTATATGCAAAAGAATGAAATTAGAGGGACTTCCCAGGTGGTCCAACGCTTAAGAGATGGTCCAGTGGTTAAGAATCCACCTGCCAATGCAGGATACACAGTATTCCTGGTCCAGGAAGATCCCACATGTCATGGAGCAACTAAGCCAGCATTCTGCAACTACTGATGCCTGTACACCTAGAGCGTGTTTTCCACAAGAAAAGCCATAGCAATGAGAGACCCACACAGTGCAACTAAGAGCAGCCTCTGCTCGCTGCAACTATAGAAAGCCCACACCTAGCAATAAAGACCCAGTGGAGTCTAAAAAATAATAATAAAATTAGATCTTTCTCTTAACACCATAAACAAAAGACACAAAATGGATTAAAGACCTAAATGTAAGGCTAGATACTATAAAACTCCTGGGGGAAAACATAGGCAGAACACTCTTTGACATAAATCTCAGTAATAGCGTTTTGGATTGGTCTCATAGAGTACTCGGAGAAGGCAATGGCATTAGAGAAGGAAATGGCAACCCACTCCAGTGTTCTTGCCTGGAGAATCCCAGGGACAGCAGAGCCTGGTGGGCTGCTGTCTACGGGGTCTCACAGAGTCGGACAAGACTGAAGCGACTTAGCAGCAGCAGCAGCAGGATAGACTACTGGAAATGGAAACAAAAATAAACAAATGGGACCCAATTAAACTTACAAATTTTGCACAGCACAAGAAAACGTAAACAAAGCTCAGTTTCAAAAAGTTTAAAGCCACTTGGCTATTGCCAGAGTGATGTAGATTCTTATGCTTTCGCCTAGTCTAGGAGACAAAGTCAATTCAAAATACTGTGATACTTTGGCTACTGTCAGATTTACAGCTCTCCTTCACTATCAGATATCTGATTACTTATGTAAATGTTGCTAACAACCATTATCTTATGTTGATGTCCAAC
The DNA here is from genome assembly GCF_023091745.1 of Budorcas taxicolor. Classification (NCBI taxonomy): domain Eukaryota; kingdom Metazoa; phylum Chordata; class Mammalia; order Artiodactyla; family Bovidae; genus Budorcas; species Budorcas taxicolor. Next base: position 21,514,063 of record NC_068912.1, read on the forward strand.
TGTTAATACTGTGTCAAAGAGAAAGCAAAGTGTTCATGATCAAATCTGCTCTTTTAGGAACAATTACGAGCCAAGGAAGGAGGGGTTAAACTGAGAAATCCTGATGTGGAAGGTAGTTCAATTAGGCTTAACTAACTTGGACTGAAAGGAGATCAAACCAGTCAATCAGTTAAAGGAAATCAACCCTGAATGTTCAAAAGGACTGATGCTGAAGCTGAAGCTCCAGTACTTAGGCCACCTGATGCAAAGAGCTGACTCATTGGAAAAGGTCCTGATGCTGGGAAAGATTGAAGGCAGGAGGAGAAGGGGACGACAGAGGATGAGATGGTTGGATAGCATCAATGGACCTGAGTTTGAGTAAGTTCCCGGAGATGGTGAAGGACAGGGAAGACTGGTGTGCTGCAATCCATGGGGTTGCAGAGTCAGACACAACTGAGCAACTGAACAACTCAGAGATGCCAAAGGGAGGATACTGGCAGCTATTACACCTAGAAAAGCTGCCATATTCATTTCACAATTAAACTTTCAAGAATTGATGGAGTGGGACTTCCCTGGTGGTCCAGTGGCCAAGACTCTGAGCACCCAATGCAGAGGACCTGGGGTTCGATTCCTGGTCAGGGAACTAGATCCCACATGCCACAACTAAGACCCAGTTCAGTCAAATAAATAAATACTTAATAAATAAAATATTTTTTAAAAAAGAATTGATGGAGTGTCCACATATTGCCAAACCTATTTACCGGATTAGCTATTCAGCTTCTCCAGATCAACCCATCCAGACTAGCTGTTTGATGACCTCCAGCTCAACTATTTCAAAGAAAAGAAAAACCAGAACTCCCCATTTCCAAATATTTTGTGTGTGTGTGTGTGTTTTCCTTTCTTTTCTCTTTTCTGGCTTTTTCATAAATCCTTTTTTTTTTTTTTTTGGCTCTGCTTAATGACAACATTCTAATAACTAATTTTTCTGAGTAAATATGTGAGATAACTCATTCAAAATCTCTTTATTACTAATATAAAATTATAATTTTTATATTAATGTCTGTACACACTACATGGTATCTTTGACATCTGTTCTAGAGTGGAAATTTTCCTTTCGTGGAAAATTTAGTCCTTGAATTGTTGGAACACTAGTACCTCTTACTCCTTAAATAAAGCCAGTTTCTGGTTAGTGTATGGGTAACAAGTACATCATACTTCTCTCTGTCTAAATCACTTTGGTTTTCCAATGTGCTCCTCATGTCTCAGCCTCTGTTCCTGGTAGATCTGGGAGGCCTGTTGTGCTTTTACTTTGCTCCATGATGCTCTGTGCTCTCAGGATGGACTTGGCGAATGACAGAGTAAAGGCCTCCAGAGTGGAAGCCCCTTGGGTGCTGAGCTTCCCTGGGCTTGGCTGTTTAGCTCCCATTGAAGGTCATGACCTTTCCAGGACCACTCAAGCCCTACTGTAAAACATTTTTTGTATTGTCCTCTAAGGGAGTTATTTCTCTGATTCTGCAGTCTTTTTGATTTTGCAGGCTTGTCTGTGTAATAAAGAAATAGCTTTGAAAAATTCAGTAAATTCCAGTTCTTGGGGATCGAAAGCAGTGTCCAGGGGATGGGACAAAAGTTCTACCACTGTCCAGCTATTGCTGACATGGCTGCCTTACCCTTCTTCCAGGTACCTTCCAGAACAAGGAAACCCCTGCAGTATACAGCACTGGGCCTACACAGTGCTGCAGCAACATTAATCAAAGGTGGGAGGAAAGGAGGGAAGCAGTACCACAGAGGTAGGGCTTGTTACCACTAAGGCATCTCAGACCCCATCTGTGAGACAGCAAGACAGGTAAGGCTCTTGGTCCCTTGGTGAAGGTGTGGGGATCTATGAGGAAGCAAAGGCTGCTGCAGAGCTGCCCCTAGAGATGCTGGGGATGAACTGACATTCAGCTGTATCTAACCAGATGGAGAAAGGCATTGAAAATTGTTAGTAGACGTGAGATCTTATGAAAACCCATTTATTGCTATGGGGAAATACAGCAGATGGCTTTATGGCACACTGGTTATTCTCCACCCTGTGCTGTCCTACAGTGTAGCCACTAGCCATATATAGGTATTTAAATATAAATTAATTATGTAATATGAAGTAATAAAAGAACTATTCAACTATGCAACATCTCCACAGTCGTTCATTCAACTATCACATCTGTCTAGCAGCCACTGTATTAGAAAATGCAGATCTAGGCCATTCATCTAGTGAATCAGTACACGTAAGATTTTTAATTCCAAGATTTTAAATTCTGTCTTCTTACTCAACATTATTGACATTTTATTCCATTTCCTTCATCCGTAGTACCAGTAGTTGGTGAGTCTGTACTGATCTGTGTGCCATCCCTGAGCTTCGGTTGCAAGGAGGAATTTAGCGTGCTGCTTGGCTGCTATGAAGAGCCTTCCATGCTCTAGAGGCTACTACAGGGCAGTGGTAAACCAGGCACAACCAAAGTTTTCTCACAGTGATCACTTCAGCCCCACTGCTGCTCTAGGTTCCTCTAAAGGCTACCCTTGCCCAGGAGGATGCCCTGGGAATGTTTGTGCAAACTCATGAGCTCCACTTATTAACTCCGTTATTAACCATAATAACAGCTGCTTTCTTTTTATTTAATTTTATAATTACATCCTGCTTGTGGCAATTGATAGTAGCAGTTCAGTTGTGGTTGTGGTTATTCAGTCGCTCAGTGATGTCTGACTCTTTGAGACCCCCATGGACTTCAGTATGCCAGGCTTCCTTTCAGTTGAGATAATGAGATATAATTAATTTTCAAAACAAAATTTCTAAATGAAAAATGTGAATCCAAGTATGGGAAATGACAGGTAAAGATACATGGATGTGGCTAAATATTAAAGTGATGTCTTCATTAATGAACTGTAAAAAGCAGGCTTTTGTCTGATTTTTGTTGGATGTCCTCCTACTTCTTTTCCCTTCGAGAGCACTCCCTCTCCCTGAAGTCAAGAAAGGCAGGAATCCTTAGCTGTCCCCTCCACCCTTTGAACACAGAAGGCACTGCTACCTCTTTTTCCTATGAGCTCCTCTGGGAATGCCCTTGTTTCAGACCAGGAGATTCAAGGCCCATAAACACTTCTGGTTGGGAGGTATGATTGAATCATCTCCAGAGTCAGGGAATCTGTTTCTGGGGAAGGATAAATGGTTTTGTTCTTTCCTTTTCTTCTTTTCAGTAATTGGTTGTGAGTATTCCTAGGTCTTCCTTTCAATATTCTTCTTCTCTTTGAAATCTTGAGGTTGAACATGAAGGAGGAAATGCAAATCTTTGTGAAGTCTTCTCAGTGACCACTGAGCATGATGGCCAAGGGGAAGGGCTCTGGAGGCAAACTGCCTCAGTCTGAGTGCTGGCTCTCACCGTCATTGAGGTGCATGCTAAGTTGCTTCAGGCCTGTCCAACTCTTTGTGACCCTATGGACTGTAGCCCACCAGGCTCTTCTGTCCATGGGAATTCTCCAGGCAAGAATACTGGAGTGGGGTTTTCATGCCCTCCTCCAGGGGATCTTCCTGACCCAGGAATCCAACCCATGTTTCTTACATCTCATCTCCTGCATTGACGGGACCCTTAAAATTAGCTTGTGAAGTCTCTCAGTCGTGTCCAACTCTTTGTGAGCCCGTGGACTGTAGCCTGCCAGGCTCCTCTGTCCATGGGATTCTCCAGGCAAGAATACTGGAGTGGGTTACCATTTCTTTCTCCAGGGAACCTTCCCGACCCAGGGATTGAACCCAGGTCTCTCGCATTGGAGGCAGATGCTTTAACCTCTGACCCACCAGGGAAGCTCTATTTGACCTTAAAATTAGCTCAGCCTTTCTGGGCCTCTGCATTCTCATCTGCAACAAGGGAGTGGTAATAGTTTACATTATCTTTTAGGTTTGTTAGTTAGTTAAGTCACTCAGTCATGTCTGCCTCTTTGCGACCACATGGAGTGTAGCCCACCAGGCTCCTCCGTCCATGGGATTCTCCAGGCAAGAATACTGGAGTGGGTATTCTCCAGGGGATCTTCCCGACCCAGGAATCGAACCCAGGTCTCCTGCATTAGAGGCAGGCACTTTAACCTCTTAGCCACAAGGGAAGAGTGTGGACTTAATAAGTAACTACACAGTAAAGCTCTGAGAAAGCTGGTATTGTTTCCACTTCTAACTGTATGTACCACTGCTGATTTCTACATTCCTCAGAGTGAATTAGGAGTGTTTAATGGTTTCGCTGATCTCCTCTCTCCCATATTAGTGACCACCATCCAGAAACTGGTTGGGTTTGCTGATGATCTAGCTGCAGTGGCAGACTGTATCCAGCTTCACCATATTATTGGGCCTTGGACAGGCATGATAATTATTTAGCTCATGATAGACAGTATTTTGCACATGCTTCTAGAAAGAACTTTTAGTAACAGTCAAGAGTGATCTCACATTTTGAGAAACGTTCAAGTATGTACCCATGACCCATGGGTTTGTCTATTTGTTTGTAAGAAATCAAAGGAGGGAAATATGATTTATCTGAAAGTTGTAGATGATTTCCTCTTTCAGTTATAATGGAGTATTTGTAGCAAAGTAGCTTTCACCTTGAAGGCAACCAAATTAATTATGGTTTAAAGAAATTCTGTTTGAGGTCTTTGAAGAAATACAGTGCAGCTAGGACCCACAGGGTCAGCGCCAGTGAGAGAGAGAGGTTCATTGGAATGAAACGGGTTCTCTACCTTTTCCTCTCAGGACATTTGCCAGTTCTCGAGAAAGCGCAAGCCACCCAGAAGCTAGGGAGAGGGCAACGGCTGAGGGTCAGGGAAGACAGTAACAGTTTAAGTAATCTAACAAATCTGGAGAGAACAAATGAGGAGGATGGGAAGGAGGTGGGAGAAAGAAGGAATGGGGAAGGAGGAGAAGAAGGAAGATGAGATGAGCAGGAGGAAAAGAAGGGAGATGAGAAGGAGAGAGGGGGAAAAAAAAGAGAAAAAGCCACGGACTATCCAAGTATTCAGACTTGAGGAGCCAAGATCCTGGAGTGCGGTGATGAGTGAACTGGATGCTTGCTTCCAAGTATTTCCCCTTAAGACATCTACAGATTAAGCCATGTTCATGTAAGAGGTTATGAAGTTGGACAGTGTGGCTGAAAGAGAGTGGAATTTTCAGCAGCAGCATGGTACTAAAGAGATAAAAACTGAAGTTCAGAATTCACCCAGAGTCAGGGCCCAGGAAAACCCTCAAAGTCTCAGGGACCCTAGCCATCTATAGCATGGCAGTGTGAGCAAACTAGTTATGGACTGAGACTTCCCTTGAATGCAAGCAAGTTGCAGATCAGCTCAGTCAAAGACTGAATTGAGGGGATGGGTCTTCTGCTGCCTGCTGGGGCAATAGGGTAAATAATATTCAGGGAAAGATAACATCATGAGATTATGCATCATTTTTCACACAACAGGTTCATTATTCACTCACAATATTCTAGGACTGAAAAAAAATAGAATGTGTTATGTCTTACTTCTAAAGATGACTCCTTGTATGCATGACATCAGTTTAAGAGCTTCTATCTAAACACTACTTTATATTGTCTTCCAGATTTTCTAATGATGTGGAAAATATTGGTAGCACAGTATTCTGGTGTGCACACATGTTGGATTTACTTTCTCTTCAAAATTGTCATGGCACTGAACTGCCTAAATTTCCTCTTTTGATTTTACTGATCCAGTAAGCAAATTTTAAGTTCAGTTCAGTCTCAGTGAGAGTCATTTCTTGGGCAGGTTGATAAGAAGTCTAGGGGTCCAGGCAATGCCAAAGAATGCTCAAACTACCGCACAATGGCACTCATTTCACACGCTAGTAAAGTAATGCTCAAAATTCTCCAAGCCAGGCTTCAACAATATGTGAACCGTGAACTTCCTGATGTTCAAGCTGGTTTTAGAAAAGGCAGAGGAACAAGAGATCAAATTGCCAACATCCGCTGGATCATTGAAAAAGCAAGAGAGTTCCAGAAAAACATCTATTTCTGCTTTATTGACTATGCCAAAGCCTTTGACTGTGTGGATCACAATAAACTGTGGAAAATTCTGAGAGAGATCAGAATACCAGACCACCTGACCTGCTTCTTGAGAAATCTGTATGCAGGTCAGGAAGCAACAGTTAGAACTGGACATGGAACTGAGAGGGTAACAGGCAGGAAGGCCAGGGGTCTCCAAACGGAGGAAATAGCCTGCAAGTGTCAGACATTTTATCTCTCTTAAGCAGCAGGAGGAAACAAACTAGCGATATTTTTTCCTTCTCTATACAAATTTAAAAGGAGTTCTCTCTTAAAATTCTGTGTTGCCATAATGACACCTGGTTTCACCTGAAGTTAACCAATGCCTTTTTCTTATGGAAATGTTTATCTTAAGCTATGCTAAGCTTTGCGCAGTGGCAGTATCGTAGCCAATGAGGTTTATCCGAGGCGCGATTATTGCTAATTGAAAACTTTTCCCAATAAGCTATGCTAATATACTATGCATTTACCCCAAACTCTGTCTTCAAGTCGGTTCCTTTTGGGCTCAGAACCTACTTGATAAACCAGTATGTTATACTCCGATATTGTTCCTCTAGTCTATGTAAATGAAACTATTTGTATGGTGCTCTGCCCTTCTTCATGATTCAAGTTAATCATTTTATGGCCCAAGATAAACCATTTGGAGCCAAGGTTATCCCAAAATACATCTTATGGGTGAGGGGCCTGGTGCCATTCTAAGTTTTGAGACATTCCTTTCTTTCATTAACAGACTGCTGGTGACTATATAACATCCAGCTAAAGACTAGCAGGGGGGTACTCTTTCTGCCCCCTTCTGATCCCTATGTCAGAAGCTTTCTCTATCTCCTTTATACTTTAATAAAATTTTGTTACACAAAAGCTCTGAGCGATCAAGCCTCGTCTCTGGCCCCAGATTGAATTCTTCTCCTCCAGGGGCCAAGAATCCCGGCGTCATAATTCAACAACAACTTTTCAGAACAACAGACTGGTTCCAAATAGGAAAAGAAGTGCATCAAGGCTGTATATTGTCACCGTGCTTATTTAACTTATATGCAGAGTACATCATGAGAAACGCTGGACTGGAAGAAACACAAGCTGGAATCACGATTGCTGGGAGAAATATCAGTAACCTCAGGTAAGCAGATGACACCAGCCTTATGGCAGAAAGTGAACAGGAACTAAAAAGCCTCTTGATGAAAGTGAAAGAGGAGAGTGAAAGAGTTGGCTTAAAGCTCAACATTCAGAAAATGAAGATCACGGTCCCATTACTTCATGGGAAATAGATGGGGAAACAGTGGAAACAGTGTCAGACTTTATTTTTGGGGGCTCCAAAATCACTGCAGATGGTGATTGCAGCCATGACATTAAAAGATGCTTACTCCTTGGAAGAAAAGTTATGACCAACCTAGATAGCATATTCTAAAGCAGAGACATTACTTTGCCGACTAAGGTCCGTCTAGTCAAGGCTATGGTTTTTCCAGTGGTCATGTATGGATGTGAGAGTTGGACTGTGAAGAAGGCTGAGTGCCGAAGAATTGGTGCTTTTGAACTGTGGTGTTGGAGAAGACTCTTGAGAGTCCCTTGGACTGCAAGGAGATCCAACCAGTCCATTCTGAAGGAGATCAACCCTGGGATTTCTTTGGAAAGAATGATGCTAAAGTTGAAACTCCAGTACTTTGGCCACCTCATGTGAAGAGTTGACTCATTGGAAAAGACTCTGATGCTGGGAGGGATTGGGGGCAGGAGGACTTCTCTGGTGGCTCAGATGGTAAAGCATCTGTCTATGATGCGGGAGACCTGGGTTCGATCCCTGGGTTGGGAAGATCCCTTGGAGAAGGAAAAGGCAATCCACTCCAGTACTATTTCCTGGAAAATCCCACGGACAGAGGAGCCTAGTAGGCTACAGTCCATGGGGACTCGCAAAGAGTCAGACATGACTGAGTGACTTCACATTAATGTTCAATATGTGATTCTAACATGCATTTCTCTATTATGATTCAGTTTTAATTGCAATTCTAAGACTTATTGTTCTCTTTAAGTTCTTTGACTTATATTAAATTGAGGTTATTAACATATAATCTTTGCCCAGAGAATATCTAATTAAGACAGGAAAAGCAAACACTCTCTTACTATAATGCTGAGGCATATTTTTATAGACTGCTGAGTGGTCAAAGTTGCACGGGTTAAGAGGAGGTGTGAGTACCTGTAGGGGATGTGGTGAACACAGCCAATATGTCATTTGAAGGCAGGTAGAACACATGGTATATCTGCTCCAGGAAGTAAGGAGCTGTCACTGGAGATCTGCTGTGTTTCTCAGGTGTTTGATTAAAAAAAAAATCCTAGTTCTTGGTTACCTGCCATAGAAATGAAGTCATATCCATTTTCCCATTCTTTGCTATCCTTTCCTTGTTTCTCTCACAAGGAGAGAAACCTGCCATTAGGCTCTGGCAGGTGGTTGAGATTGATTGTGCTCCCACAGGGCTGCCCCTTTTTCATGCCTCAAGATATGGGCACAGTGGGAGCAGGGCCACTGGGTTTGTTTACAATTCTGCTGGGCCCCAGTAGCTGTTACCCAAGCCGGTGGGGGTTCTTCTGTCCTTACTCTTCTCTGTGCCAAGAATCAGGCCAATGAAAACTGTGAACACAGGTCAGATATTTAGCGGATTTTCTGACAGGCTGCAAAGGGGATTCCTTGGCACATTTTTCCCACTGCTTTTTCCTCCTGTCCTTCAGCCCTCTCCCGGGACTTGAGCCCAATCAAAACCCAGAATGCCCAACTTCAGGACCTAATGAAGCTCAGGCTCTGATGTCTCATTGCAAAAATTCAGTGAGAGACAAAGCGATAAGTAAGAGTTGGACTTGTTAAGATTCAGAGAGAAGCGCCACACTCTGCAGGGTACAGGCCAAGGAATGTGGCCTGGCTAGATTTTTCGAGCGGGGTGAATTCATGTGCTAATGAGTGAGAGGATCATCTCAACCATTGGGGAACCACCCCCTCCTCCATCTTTTGCCTTGGAGCTGTCCTGCCACCTCTGCATGTGTCTGTTGGCTTACAGATTGGGGATTAAGGTTTATGTTATGCCCTTGTGCTATGTCATTCTTTCAAAGGTTGTGCTCTGCCTCCTCCCCTCCTGTTTCGTGCTCCTTTCCTCAGCCCCATCTGGGCCCACAGTTTTGCCTCTACAATTTTCTGGAGGGACAACCAGAAAATAGCTGGCCTTGGGAGGGAAATACTGTGTAATGTCCAACCCCCTAATCCTACCCAGCACTGGTCATACTGGAGATCTTGGGGACATCCAACTCCAGTCCGGGGGTCCCAGGAGGTCATCACGCCTTGACCTGCCTAGGGATCTGGTCCTCGAAAGGTTGTCATGCCTCAACCTGCTCAGGGATCCGCCAGTCCCAGGGGTCCCAGGAGGTTGTCACACCTTGACCTGCCCAGGGATTTGATCTCTAGGAGGCTGTCATGCCTCAGCCTGCCTGGGGATCTGCACCCTGACCCAGGGTTGCCTGGCTCTCAGGTTGCAACAGTACTGGATAGAATAAGCTTCAGAAAGACTCACCCCTAAGGAAGTCCACCCATGGAAACAGAAGGAAGTCTATTACTTGTGGGACTGTGCCCAGTCTCAGCAATAACTCAGGAGCCCAACGAGAACCCCATTGCCTTTCTGGAAAGACTAAAAGAGGCCCTCCAAAAGTTTACCAATCTGGACTTAGACTCTTATGAGGGACAGGTGATTTTAAAGGACAAATTCCTGTCCCAGTGTGCATCAGATATCAGAATTAAGTTACAACAACTACAACAGCAGGACCCCACTGCCTCTTTAGATGAGATGGTCCAGACAGCCACCAATACCTTTTATAACATAGAACAGGAAAAGGAGGCCAAGGCCCAAGAGAGGGAGAGAAGGAAAGAGACAAGGCATGCCCATATGCTGGCCACCCTCCAGAGAAGCCCTATGGCACACCCTGATTCCTTGAAGGACAAGGCACAAGGCAAATGCCTGATCTGTAGACAGGAGGGGCATTGGGCCAAAGAGTGTCTAAACCGTGACAAGTCTCCTAAAACGGCTTGCCACAAATGCCATCAACTGGGAGATTGGGCAGCACTCTGCCCTCGGGACCCAAGAGCCTCAAGGTCAAGTGCCAAGCCTTCCGTCACAATGGTTCAAGAGGACTGAAGCGGCCCACTCCAGCCAGCCCGCCTGTCACAGATAACCATCACGGGGCTGGAGCCAAGGGTGCAACTGGATGTGGCAGGTAGGTCTGAGAATTTCTTGGTTGACACAGAATTTCTTGATCTCCTACTCCGGACCCTTCTCCTCCCAAACCTGTACTATTTGGGTTGCTACAGGAAGAACAACTACTAAAAGATTTACCCAAGCACTTCTTTGTTGCTGGGATGGACAAATATTTCCCCACCAGTTTCTGGTGGTCCCTGAGTGTCCTACTCCCTTAATGGGAAGAGACATACTCACTAAACTGGGGACCACCATTGTGATGGGAAGCATTTCAGCCACTAGAGCCCTGCAACTCCTGGTTACTACTGAAGAACCCATTACACCTTCTCCAAGAGAGAGAGACAAAAAACTATGGGAGGACTAAATTAACCCCCAGGCATGGGACCGGGGGATTCCTGGACGAGCCCACCAACCTGAACTGGTCATCATTGTCCTCCGAGATCCCACTCGGCTTCTTAACCGAAAACAATATCCTCTCAAAAGAGAAGCTCAGGAGGAATTACAGCCTTTAATAAATAAATTCCTTGCTTGTGGGCAAGGAGGAGGCGCTCTCAACAGGAAAGTCGAGAGGAACTCCAGGGGTCGTGCCCCCACCAGTTCGCCATGTAACACCCCAATCCTCTCAGTAAAGAAAAAAGACAGAACCTGGCGAATGGTTCAAGATCTCCGGATCATAAATGAAGCCGTAGTCCCCCTCCATCCCACAGTACCTAATCCCTATGTAATCTTGGGAGAAATCCCACCCAGTGCCAAGTGGTTTACAGTCTTGGATCTCAAAGATGCATTTTTTTGCATACCAACTGGTTAAGAATCCCAATATCTTTTTGCCTTTGAGTGGGAGGCCCCAGGAGAAAAACGCCAACAGATGACTTGGACAGTATTACCTCGGGTTCAGAAATAGCCCCCACCTGTTTGGACAGGCCTTTAGCCGGGATCTCCTAGACCTGAACCTGGGACCTAATGGGAAAATATTACAATATGTAGATGACCTACTAATCCGCTCTCCAGATGAGAAAAGTGCCCAACAACATGCAATTCAGGTTCTAAACTTTTTGGCAGAAAGGGGATATAAAGTCTCCCATGCTAAGGCACAGATGGTCAAGACAAAGGTCACTTACCTGGGAGTTCAGATTACACATGGGTCCAGGAGGCTGTCCTCTCATCGGATACAAGGAATCCTCCAGTTGCCCTCCCCACGACTTGAAAATTGCAAGCTTTCCTGGGGCTAACTGGATATTGTAGAATCTGGATACCCAACTATGGTCTAATTGCCCAGCCCTTATATGAAAGCTTAAAGGGACGAAATGATTCAATCCCACTGATGTGGGGAACTCCTCAAAAGAAGGTGGAGGCTACACTAAAACAGGCCTTAACTCAGGCACCTGCCTTGAGGTTGCCAGACCCAGAAAAAGCATTCCAACTTTATGTCCATGAAAGAGAGGGAATAGCCTTGGGAATGTTAACTCAAAGGTTGGGACCTGAGTCCCAGCCTATAGCTTACTTACCCAAGAGGGTCGATCCAACCACCCACGGCTGGCCTGCCTGCCTTCGAAATCTTGCAGCTATTGCAATCATGATAGAAGATGCTTTAAAACTCTTCTTTGGGGGCAAACTATTTTTACCAGCCACCAAGTAAAACAACTCCGAAATGGGAGAGGCCATTTATGGATGTCTGATCAAAGAATCCTCAGATATCAAGTAATGCTGACGGAAAATCCAGGCCTCACTATATCCCCTTGTGAGGTTCTTAACCCAGCCACCCTCCTGCCTACCCCCGAGGGCTCTCTCCCCTTTCACTCTTGTCTAGAAACCTTGGACCATTGGACAAAACCCCGAGAGGGATTGTCAGAAGATCCTCTGACCAATCCTTAGGAAATCTGGTACACTGATGGAAGCAGCTTTGTCTTGGATGGAAAAAAGAAGAGCTGGGTATGCAGTAGTCTCCAATTTTGAGACCATAGAGGCTAAGCCTCTGCCACCAGGCACTTCAGCCCAATTAGCTGAGCTCACAGCCCTGACTCAAGCTTTAGAGCTGGGAAAAGGAAAAAAATAGCCATTTACACTGACTCCAAGTATGCCTTTCTGGTGCTACATGCACATACAGCTATTTGGAAAGAAAGGGGCCATCTGACCACCCGAGGGTCCCCAATCAAATATGGTGATCAGATTCTTAGACTCTTCGAGGCAGTCCCTCTGGCCACTGAGGTTTCAGTCTCCCACTGTAAAGGACACCAAAAAGGGAACACAGAAGTGGCACCAGGCAGCCAATCAGGCAGCTAAGAGAGAAGCATTACAGAACCATGACCTAATAGGGGTTGCCACCCTAGTTCCACAGATTAGTTTGCCAGAAACTCCTTCATATACTGAAGGTGAGACTCCTAAAGCTAAGAGTGTGGGCTTTCAAGAAGATCATATGGGGTGGTTCCAAAAGGAGGGACTCCTTTTTCTGCCTGGGAACCTTCAATGGAAGTTGGTTAACTCCTTACATGCCACCACTCATTTGGGGAAAAGGCCCTCCAAAGATTACTAGAAAGATCCTTCAGAGGAACAAACTTCCAAACAACTATAAGGCAAGTGGTCTCCTCTTGTCCCACTTGCCAAATAAACAACCCCCAAAGAGCTCAAAGACCCCAGCTGGCCCAGCCCATCCAACGACGTGGGACCTACCCAGGGGAGGACTGGCAGATGGACTTCACCCAGATGCCAGTTTCTCAAGGGAATAAATACATATTAGATACATTCACAGGATGGATTGAAGGCTTTCCCACCCAGACTGAAAAGGCTGAGGAGGTGATAAAGAAACTGCTCCAAAATCATTCCAAGATTTGGTCTGCCCAGGTCATTACAAAGTGACAATGGGACATCATTTACTTCTAAGGTCACCCAAGAGGTCTCTAAAGCATTGGGCATTACTTATTATCTCCGTTGTGCCTGGAGGCCTCAATCTTCAGGAAAAGTAGAAAGAGCCAACCAATTCTTAAAATCAGCGATAAAAAAGATAACCCAGGAGACCTCCCTGGGAGGGAAGGAGGCTTTACCAATAGCCCTCCTCTGCACCTGAATCACCCCTAAGGAACAGCTTGGTCTTAGTCCTTATGAGATGCTATATGGAAGACTTTTGTTTATGTAAATGACCTCTTCCTAGATCCAGAGGTTCAGACCCTCCAGTCTTATACCATGGCCATTGGGCAATTCCAACAGGATATACGCTTGTGGGGTATGAACCAGGACCCAAAAGATTCTAAGGAGTCACCACTATATGCTCCAGGGACTCAAGTCCTAATTAAAGTCTGGAAAGATGGGTCCCCAAAGGCTCAACTCCAGCCCACATGGAAGGGCCCCTACCCTGTAATACTCTCTACCCCCACAGCAGTCAAGGTACCAGGACATGACTCCTGGATTCACTACTCACGAGTCAAGCTGTGGAAGAAAACAGAAGACATTCAATACACCTGGGAGCCCCTGGGAGATCTCAGATACCTATTCAGGACTACCAATGAGTGCCATTCTAATGAGCACCCCCAAAATCTGGTTTCTGGGGATAAGATTTCTCAGGATAGCTCTAAAGAGCCAACACAGCTTGGCAGAGATTCTACTCCAAAACAGACAGGAGATAGATCTTCTGATCCCTAAACAAGAAGGGATTTGAGCCATTCTGGCAATGGGAATTTAGAATTGGCTAATGCCCCTACCAGCTGGAATCAAGATTGCCAGGAGAAATATCAATAACCTCGGATATGCAGAAGACACTACCCTTAGGGCAGAAAGTGAAGAGGAACTAAAAAGCCTCTTGATGAAAGTGAAAGTGGAGAGTGAAAAAGTTTACTTAAAACTCAACATTCAGAAAACGAAGATCATGGCATCTGGTCCCATCACTTCATGGGAAATAGAGGGGGGAACGGTAGAAACAGTGTCAGACTTTATTTTTCTGGGCTCCAAAATCACTGCACTGTTCATGGTGATTGCAGCCATGAAATTAAAATACTCTTATTCCTTGGAAGAAAAGTTATGACCAACCTAGATAGCATATTCAAAGGCAGAGATATTACTTTGCCAACAAAGGTCCATCTAGTCAAGGCTATGGTTTTTCCAGTGATCATGTATGGACGTGAGAGTTGGACTGTGAAGAAAGCTGAGTGTTGAAGAATTGATGCTTTTGAACTGTGGTGTTGGAAAAGACTCTTGAGAGTCCCTTGGACTGCAAGGAGATTCAACCAGTCCATCCTAAGGGAGATCAGTCCTGGGTGTTCATTGGAAGGACTGATGTAGAAGCTGAAACTCCAATACTTTGGCCACCTCATGTGAAGAGCTGACTCATTGGAAAAGACCCTGATGCTGGGAGGGATTGGGGGCAGGAGGAGAAGGGGACAACAGAGGATGAGATGGTTGGATGGCATCACTGACTCGATGGACATGAGTTTGAATAAACTCTGGGAGTTGGTGATGGACAGGGAGGCCTGGTGTGCTGTGATTCATTGGGTCGCAAAGAGTCAGACATGACTGAGAGACTGAACTGAACTGAACTGAATGCCCCTACTAGTCCTTGTTACACCATACTGATGCTGCTTATGATTGTTCCATACATTATCAATTGTCTAACCTGTTTTGTCTCTGCTCAGGTCAACAAGCTACAACATGCGGTGCCAGTTCAACGAAGATACAAAACTACAGCCGACCATGGAAAATATCACACACCCTTAGATGGACACCGCTATGAGGACTCTGAGGCCTGAGACTAGCAAGAGAGGGAGGCCCAATACCCCTCGCTGTCCCAGTTCAGCAGGAAGTAGCCAGAAAGACCTCGACACCCCTATTCCCAAAGAATTGGGTCTCCCATCTCTTGAGGGAGGTAGACTAGGGGAAAGGAGTCCAAAATGGTGGTGGCTATAAGACAATGAAGGGAAAAGCCCCACAAAATAGAACAGAGGTAGGTCAAAGGAAGGTCCGAGGACCGGAGTGAGGACTGCAGGTAGAACAGCACTCCTGACTAAGCCCAACTTGCATAGGGCAGGCCTACGGGGAAGAAAAAAACATAAAAAGAGGAGCCAAAGGGCTCTCTCGCCACGCGTGCACTGGAGTACTCTTCTCTTCGTGTCTTTGGATCGACGTGCTCTCATGCCTCGAAGATGGATTTTCCTGCTATCTTCTAAATAAAATAGAGCTGTAACACTGATTTATCTAAGAGCTATAACACGGTCCATTCGAGACCTGAGAGCTATAACACAGTCTATCCAAGACCCGAGAGCTGTGACACACCGAGGGGTCTTTAATGTCCGTCACTTCAAATCTTGGTTGTGACAAGACAAAAACTGAGGAGCATACATTTGCATGACAAACCTCTCTCCTGGAACAGGAAGTGACTGAACAGGACCTGGAACAGGACCTCATAGGCACCTAACTAAAGGCTTGGTGTTGAAGGCCTTCAATGTAAGGTCCTGGAAGGCTGAACAGCAGAAGACATTGGGTAAGACTGTGGGCAGCCTAGAGAGTGAGAGACAGAGAGAAACAAACAGACACGGGCACACAAAGAGAGGGAGAGAGAGAATGTTCTTCCAGATCTGGTATGGAAAAGCTGAAGAGCTTGTTTTTGCTTATGAAATTCAACAGAACCATGAGAAGGGAAGGCAAAAACCCTAAGGACCCATGTCTGCATAATCTTATGCATTATCAACTGCAAGATCCTGTGATCCAACAGCTTGTCTGAAATGAGAGAATATTTGCAGAAATAGCCCAACATTGTTGAAGAATCCTACAGAGACAGTTAGGGTCACATAAATGCAACCTGGCAGCATAGCAAGGAGACCAGTCATCAGATTGCATTCATCCAGTGAAAGCAAAAACACAATTCAGAAAGATAAGGGAAGAGGAATAAATGTCTGGGACCAGGAAGAAGTCTGGAGTCATTCTAGCCGGTCTTCTCTGGGCCTGATTAAATCAGTCACCACCAAAAATAATTATAACTTTTGGAAGACGTTCTAAACATCTCAATAGTTTAGGTGTTAAACCTATGCAAAATATGGTACCTCTGGGCAACGTCTGCATTGTCCTTCTACAGTGCCTCTGGCTTACGTGAACCACGTGGGACTCTCTCCACTTGATAGCATATCAGATGGAGATGGCAAGAGTATGAAGGAAAGGCTCTTTCATTTAATTAGTAAAATACATTGGAATACAGATTGATACACCTCTTATTGAATTGAATATTGAACATAGGAACACAGAGTATCTTTAGCTTCTGGCAAAAATGGAGTGATATCAGAGTCACCATCTTCCCTGAAATCTCACCCACACCCCAAAAACCACCCTCAAGATGAAAAAGATAGAAAACATGAAATAACCAGTTTTCCAGACACTGTAAACCAGACAGCAAAGGACAGCAACCCATGAGACGTGAAAAACAAGATGAGCCCTGCCACTGACCCAGCTTACTGCTTTCAGAGAGTGTCCAGGCTGCATACCAGGAGCGGGGAATCTAAGGCCAAATCCTTGGATGGTGGAGGTGAATCCAAGTGCTAGCTGGACAACAAGGAAGCTAGAGTTCATAGAACAAAAATTCAGTGATAAGTGGATCAAAGATCCAGGGTTATGGACTGCTGGTAAGTCGCTTCAGTCGTGTCCGACTCTGTGCGACCCCATAGACGGCAGCCTACCAGGCTCCCCCATCCCTGGGATTCTCCTGGCAGGAACACTGGAGTGGGTTGCAGTTTCCTTCTCCAATGCATGAAAGTGACAGCAGCAGCAAATACTCATTAGAATAGAGGTCAGAGAATGTTTGTGAAGAAGCTGCCTGAGGCCAGGGAAAGAAACCTTTTAAAAGATCACGGTACAATGCCTAGTGCTCACAAAAGACAGGCAATGGTACTCCCCCCACAGCCAGACTGCACTACTCATAATTCATAGGCCATTGGGAAGAACATTCAACAAACTCTCATTTCAGTAGTGGGAATAATCACCCTGAGAATAACCTACCTAAAAAATGATAAAAGCAAGATCCAAAGCGATCTGTTTACAAGTCACTTAATTGTACCCCAGAACAAAACTCAAGATGACTTATAGGAATGCCAAAATAGCTACTATCTAAGAAGAGAAACTTTGACAATGTCTGTCGAAGAATGCCAGGGATGCAAAGAGGCAGGAAAATGTGATGTGTTAAGCAGGAGACTGATCAATCCATTGAAACTGAACCACAACTGACATGATGTTATAATTAGCAGAAAGATAGGTATCAGGACGGTGTTGCATATGACCCAAGAGTTAAGTAGAAATGTAGAACATATACAAATGGCCAGAAGCAAGCTTTAGACATAGAAATGATAACATCTAGTAGTATATACTTCACCAGATGCAATTGATAGCAGATTAGACGTTGCTGGGGCATGCGGTGGGGGTGGGGGAAGATTAGGGAACACAAAGCCATGAAGAAGTGACCATATCCAAATGAAACCATGCACAACAAAACGCTTTTTAATGAACATAGCATCTCTGAGGGATAGGGTATGTTTAAAAGGTCCAATATATGAGTAATTTGGAGTTTCTGAAAAGACCAGAAGGGAAGAAATGATTTTTTGAGAAAGTTTGACAGAAAAATTTCCAAAGAGCCAAATGAACATTATGAGCACAAGAAACATTAAACAAACCACAGGGAGCCACATCAGGATTAAACTGCTCAACTCCATTGAAGAAGAAACACATTTCCAAAGAAGTCAGCAGGAAAAGACACAGTACAAACAGAAAATGAAAATAAAGATTATGTTAGATTTCTCGTCGGAAGCAGTGAGAAGACAGTGGAGCAACATCTTTAAAGGACTGGAGGGCAGCAGTCAACCTGGAGTTCATGCCTCCTCCCCAAGAAATGTCTTTCAGAAATGAAAGTGAAAAATGACATCTACAGACCAACCTACAAATGCTAAAAGAATTCATCACCAACAGACACACATTATAAGAAATGTTGAAGGAGTCCACTGACCTCAGATGGAAATCTGGATATACACAAAGGCACCAAGGACAACAGAAAAGGTATCTATGTGGGAAAATACATAAGCTCTTTCTTATTATTTCAGTCTCTTTAGAAACTGGGGCTAATTTTTCTAAAGTAATCATGAGGGATTGTGGGGTTTATGACATATGCAAGTAAAATGCATGACGACAATAGCAGAAGGGCCCACAGCAAAGAAATCTGAAGATGTGAACTTGAAGGCAGATTGTGGTAAGTTCCAGATGTCTGCTGTAAAGCTTCAAGCAGTCACTTAAATAAGAAAAGAAATTGTAGATAGCTAATAAGCCAACCAAGGAGTAGAAATGGGATTGTATATGAGCCATGTAAACACCGTCAGTTCAGTTCAGTCGCTCAGTTCAGTTGCTTCAGTCCGACTCTTTGCGACCGCATGGACTGCAGCACAACAGGCTTCGCTGTCCATCGCCAGCTCCTGGAGCTTACTCAAACTCATGTCCATCGAGTTGGTGATGCCATCCAACCATCTCATCCTCCATCATCCCCTTCTCCTCCCCCCTTCAATCTTTCTCAGCATCAGGGTCTTTTCAAATGAGTCAGTTCTTCCCATCAGGTGGCCAAAGTATTGGAGCTTCACTTTCAGCATCAGTCCTTCCAATGAATATTCAGGACTGATGTCCTTTAGGATTGATTGGTTGGATCTCCTTGCAGTCCAAGAGACTCTCAAAGAGTCTTCTCCAACACCACAGTTCAAAAGCATCAGTTCTTCGGCGTTCAGCTTTCTTTATAGTCCAACTCTCACATCCATACATGACTACTGGAAAAACCAAAGCTTTGACTAGATGGACCTTTGTTGGCAAAATAATGTCTCTGTTTTTTAATGTACTGTCTAGGTTGGTCATAGCTTTCCTTCCAAGGAGCAAGCGACTTTTAATTTCATGGCTGCAGTCGCCGTCTGCAGTGATTTTGGAGCCCCCCCAAAGTAAAGTTTCTTATTGTTTCCCTATCTATCTGCCATGAATTGATGGGACCAGATGCCATGATCTTAGTTTTCTGAATGTTGAGGTTTAAGCCAACAGTTTCACTCTCTTCTTTCACTTTCATCAAGAGATTCTTTAGTCCTTCTTTGCTTTCTGGCATAAGGGTGGTGTCATCTGCAAAGCTGAGGTTATTGATATTTCTCCCAGTAATCTTGATTCCAGCTTGTGCTTCATTCAGCCCAGCATTTCACATGATGTACTCTGCATATAAGTTAAATAACCTGGGTGACAATATGCAACCTTGACATACTGCTTTTGCAGTTTGGAACCAGTCCCTCGCTCCACGTCCCATTCTAACTGTTGCTTCTTGACCTGCATACAGATTTCTCAGGAGGCAGGTCAGGTGGTCTGGTATTCCCATCTCTTGAAGAATTTTCCAGTTTGTTGTGGTCCACACGTTCAAAGGTTTTGGCATAGTCAATAAAGCAGAAGTAGGTGCTTTTCTGGAACCTTCTTGCTTTTTCGATGATCCGACGGATGTTGCCAATTTGATCTCTGGTTCCTCTGCCTTTTCTAAATCCAGCTTGCACATCTGGGAGTTCACAGTTCACGTACTGTTGAAGCTTGGCTTGGAGAATTTTGAGCATTACTTTGCTAGCATGGGAGATGAGTGCAATTGTGTGGTAGTTTGAACATTCTTTGGCATTGCCTTTCTTTGGGATTGGAATGAAAACAGAGCTTTTCCGGTCCTGTGGCCACTGCTGAGTTTTCCAAATTTGCTGGCATATTGAGTGCAGCACTTTCACAGCATCATCTTCTAGGATTTGAAATAGCTCAACTGGAATTCCATCACTGCTAGCTTTGTTCATAGCGATGCTTCCTAAGGTCCACTTGACTTCGCATTCCAAGATATCTGGCTCTAGGTGAGTGATCACACCATTGTGGTTATCTGGGTCATGAAGATCTTTTTGTACAGTTCTTCTGTGTATTCTTGCCACCTTTTCTTAATATCTTCTGGTTCTGTTAGGTCCATACCATTTCTCTCCTTTATTGTGCCCATCTTTGCGTGAAGTGTTCCCTTGGTATCTCTAATTTTCTTGAAGAGATGTCTAGTCTTTCCCATTCTATTGTTTACCTCTATTTATTTGCATTGATCACACTATGCATTGTAAACACCATGTGATAGAGCAATTGCTCTTCCAGGACTTGTCGCTATAGAAGACCTTGTACAAGGGGCCAACGATGTATGTACAAGGATGACTACGCATTATTTGTAACCATGAAAGCATATGGAAAGTGTTAAAAAAAAAAATAGTATTAACAGTACGTGCAAAAAAAAAAAAAAAGTAGTAACTCCCTCGTTAAAAGCAATTCAGAAAGTGACGATGACATCTCAGGAATTTCCAGGGGACCTATTTTCCCGGTGAGCTCTTCTATCTAGCTCGGTGATGGCCTTCTGATCCCGCCTTATGTCCCTGTGAGGTGGACAGGAAACAGGAGCCAAGAGGGTAGGAGTGAAGGAGCCTTTTCCCGCCTTTACAGTAGAGGATGGGCAGGAAAGAAAGAACGAAAAAGCTTTCACGTTTTGGAAAGGAGTAAGCAGAAGGCGTCCCTGGGTGGGCTCGAACCACCAACCTTTCGGTTAACAGCCGAACGCGCTAACCGATTGCGCCACAGAGACTAACGGGTGTCATACTGCTCTCAACGACGTAGAGAAGAAACTTAGCCCTTCCACGGCAGGCGGAGCCGCACGCCTTTCCATGGACAACGACACCGGCTCAGACCCTCGGACAGCCGGAGAGCTGACTACGACGCAGCGCGCTGGTTCTCGTGGGGAAGCCGGGAGTCGGGCGATTCCGAAGCCAGAAGGGCAGCGGTTCGTCCCCGCCGCGCCTGGCTCCACACCCGCCGCAGATGCAACGCCCCCGAGACGCCCCGGGCCTGAGCCGAGGGCGGCCCGAGGGAAGCTGAACCCCCGGTGGGCCCTGTGACGGCTCTCCGATTGCTTCGCTGGCTCTGCCCTCCCTCCGCTGGTCCGCGGTCGGTGGCGCGGGAGCCGGAACCAGGGGGTGCGGGGGGTCGGACCGAAGGGACAAACGCGACGAGCCGGGAAAGCAGCCGGCGAGGTGGGGACCGGCATAAACAGACTTCCCAGGAGGTCTGTGCAGAGGCACGTGCCTGATTTGGGGAGGCAAGATTTGGTTTCTGATTTGATTTAGTCACCATGTATCGAAATTGAGAGGAAGGGACTGGATAACAGAGCGGAGATGAAAGTCTATGAATACCTGTTGTCGTCCAGCAACAGCGCAGTGACTGGAAGGAAATTACGTCCGCCTTGTAAGAGCAAGGGCTGCGACGGCGGCAGGAGCTGTGGCGCGCCGTGATCGTATAGTGGTTAGTACTCTGCGTTGTGGCCGCAGCAACCTCGGTTCGAATCCGAGTCACGGCACTCTCATCCATCACTCCTGACGGCTACCCCTTTTTTACTTCGGCTGGAAACTTGCACAATTGTATCCCCACAGAGTACTCACTCAACGTTCTCATGCCTGGTCTGAGCAGCAGGAAACTGAAGGCGGTGGTTTCTCCTTCTGTGCTGCTGTGACAGAGGGAAGCCCAGCAAGGAGCCTCCTGTGCTGTAAAGGGTGGAACGCCTACTTTGTTACTCAAGATGGGCAGGATAAAGACCCGATACAAATTGTATCAGATAAGCGACTCCTCCTCCCTCGACTTGTTTGGCCGGTTTCTTCTGGGCTCCTGGGAATCTCTGCTCCGAGGACTGTTTCAGTCCTTGGCCATTGTTCCCTTCCTAGTCATCGCACTCACCTCTCTAGTGCCCTTCGTTTTATACTCTCAAGGATCTTAAATGCCTGTCGGCAGCCACTCACTAGACAAATGGTAACCATCAGGACGGGACTACTGGAGGAGCTTAACAATCACCGCTTATAAGTGATGAAGAACGGTGACTACAGCCCCCTCTGCTCTGACAACCAACTAGTGGAAACAGCGAACATGTGATTCTTCCGCCTGACCACAGCTTTGCTGGCAACAGACAGGGAAGTTATACTGAGAGCAGGACCCAAAGCGGGGAGTTTGGGTCAATCACAAATGGAGATCAGACTTGAAGATTCCCTGAGCACAGAAACCTGTTTAGCTGTGCAAGCAAAAGCTCCCTTAGCTTATTTTGCAAAATGAGTGAAACTTACCTTGGGCCATGCTTGTTTATGCCTCTGAAAACCATAAACAAAACAAAGCTGTTTGCAAAAAATGATAGGAGGTAACCATTTTTCACCATATCCCCATCCCAAGGAAAACTCTGATATAACCAATCACAGTGAAGAATAAACAGTCATTGCCTCCTCACTGTATAAGCTGCTTTATAACTGTATACCTGTGAGCCTCCTTCCATAATTTGTTGGAACACTCCCTTTTCCTGAACCGTCTTTTGGGGCACCCTCAACCGTTACTAATTGTTGTTTTGGTGACCTGGTGTTTTTACTTGTGCCCTATTTGGACTTTGACAGTGCCTCAACATTTTCATCTATCAGACTGGGCCAGCAAGGAAACTCCTCATCATACTATCATTGTCCCCTCTGCCTGAATTTAGTGACAATTCAATCAGCAATGAGGAATCATTAAAGTCATTGTCATTGGCCTCTGTTTTGTTTGTTGATCATCACTGTCCAGACTCCTTTCATTTGTATGTTTGCCTCTTCTAACCTGTCATGGAAACGCAACCATAGTGGAAATATGCTTTTCTACACCTCTTTATCTGTATAATATCTCTGACTTTATCCATTGTTGTGTAAAGCAGGTGTCATTTCTCTTTCATCGTTGAGATGCATTCCATGGCAGTAACACAGCACAGTCTGTTTACCATTCACTCTATAGAGAGCATTTGAGCTGTTTCCAATATTGTCTATTGTGAATGAACCTGCTCTGAGCATTCTCTCCTCAAGAGATGTTGTGGGCATAGGTCCTCATTTCCCTTGCGGGGTGGGGGTGGGGGTGGGGGTGGAGGGGGGAGGGGGGGAGGAAACTTTGTGAAGAATTGATGGTACCAAAGAGTAACCTTGTATAAAAACCACCAAAGCTTTCCCCAAAGCAGCTGTACCATTTTATATTACCCCCAACAATATGAATGAGAGTTGTAGTTATTCCACATCTTTGCAAGACTGTTTGTTTGCCCTCCTTATAATTTTAGCCATGCTGCCAAGAGTAGTGATATCGCAGTGTGGTTTTAATATCCATTTCTCTAACAGCTAAAAATAATGAGCGCTCCTTGTATGCTTTGTTGGCCACGTGCACATCATCTTTTCTGATGTACCTGCTCATTATCTTTTACCCATCTGAAAAAAGTTGGTTGTATGTTCCTTGAAAATAGGACTTTCCTGATACTAAGAATCTGCCTGTGATGTAGGAGACCCTGGTTCGACTCCTAGATCTGGAGATCCCCTGGAGAAGGGATAGGCTACCCAGTCCAGTATTCTTGGGCTTCCCTTGTGGCTCAGCTGGTAAAAAATACTATTGGATCGGAGGAGGTCATTATATATTATAATCACGGAGAGGCAGGATTGTAAGCTATCTTTTGTGACTATTTTCTCCCTCTTTGTAGCTTGCTTTTCCACTTTAGTAGCATCTTTGACTGACAAGATATGGTTAACGTTGTTGAAGTCTAATTTATCATTTGTCTTGGTTTTATTTTAATCAAATAAACCCATTATTATTTGTGTCCTGGTTAGTAAATCTTTGCCTAAGACCAAATCAGAAAGTATCCTCAAAATGCCTTCTACCATTAACTTTAATGTCTTGGTTTACAATGTAACTCAGACTGATTCTTGTCTGTGAGGTAGAAATAAAGCTGCCCCACCCCCAATATCGAACCTATTTCCTCTCCCTGCTGCTGCTGCTGCTGCTAAGTCGCTTCAGTCGTGTCCGACTCTGTGCGACCCCATAGATGGCAGCCCACCAGGCTCCCCCGTCCCTGGGATTCTCCAGGCAAGAACACTGGAGTGGGTTGCCATTTCCTTCTCCAATGCATGAAAGTGAAAAGTGAAAGTGAAGTCGGTCAGTTTGAACTGCTGTTCCTGAAAACTCATTCACATATGGAGCTATGGGTTTCAAATCTTTCAAATCAGTCCGTTTTCTATTTGTGTACCCTGATACCACTTGCACATTGCTGATCTATAGGAGGTCATAGTAACTCTTATAGTCAGGTAGAGCAAGTTTTCCTGTTCTGTTCATTTCCACACCGAATGATGCATTGTGCAAATGTAATGATTCATGCAACCATCACCCAGGCATCATTCCTCCTTTCCTTTTGCTGTGGGACACCAGCCCTTCCTCATAGGTACTGGCTGCCCCTTTGTGGCAAATAGCCTCTACTGTGGCCTCTGGGGAGGACAAATGCCCAGATGTCTGCAGGGCTGGAGAACTTGCAAGAAAGATCTGCAAGTGCCAAAGCAGTTTGCATTTCCAGATGCAAGTTGAGGGGTGCTGGTGGTGAAGGAGGGGTGAGGAGGCAGCAGGAAGTTAGCTCACTTTTCAGACCTTTGATCAAGAGAAAGTTTTCTTTAGTAATTTCTAACTGTGGAAAGTACAAAACTTTGTGCTATTGAACATTTCCTCTTCTTTCTAGGGAAAGAGACTCCAATGGAGGGTACCTAATTTGCAAAGTTGATCGCTGGGTGTGATGTTGAAAACTGAAAGCTAGGGGAGAGCTCTTCTTTTGTTTTGTGAGCATAAAAGAAGATGAGGGAGAACGGGAGATAGAGAGAAGGGATAATAGGCTGGAGCCTGAAAACTGATCTTAGGGTCTGGCCCTGGATGTCAGATTTGGGGGAAAGAGAAGACATTGTTGATCATATCCAGGGAAGAAGGACTTCAGTGGAAATAGAGACGGTTAAGGCCATCTTATGACATTTTGCCTACATTTACATGTAATTCTTCTTTCCCTTTTATTTTTATAGATAAGGCTCGGGTGAGATTGATTCGCTCATTTCTTTTTGGAATGCACATTTAAATAAAAATGAGTGCCATACTTCAAATAGTCATCCATGAACCTCATGGACTCTTCTGAGATTCTACCAGCTGTGCATCACAAGTAAAATGGGCCCAACCTGGGGACCCTACTTAGGAAAGTGCAATGAGTTTTAAAGGGGTGGGTGGGAGAGAAATGAGACACTCTCAATAATACTTGCTTCCTTACTGTAGTGGTTTTCATATATGCTCCACATCTGCTCAATCCTTTCAGTCAAATAAGAGCAGTTGGGAAAATGAAAAGAATTCAGTTAACTGCATCCTGGAAATGTATGGAAGTCATGCCTAGGGAGGCTCAAGTACTAGCAGATGGGAAGACTGGGGATTCCCTACTCACTGGTAGCCAGGCCCTCTTTGTCTGCTTTGTCTATTTGGGTAGACTGGACAAGGGGACTCCATTCCCCTTCACCAGCCATGGGGATAATCCACCTTCATTGGTAACTCTAGATCCTGAAACTTCATAAGATTTTCTTCATTTTCTCTTTGATCTCTCTTCCGCCTACCTAATAAGAGAGGATTCACTGCCTTGTTTCTCAGTCAGGACCCTTTTGGGGTTCCTTGGGGACAGGACTGAAGTGGACATCTGGTTTCCCCTCGGTGTCCCTCCTGGCTTGGGTGTTTCCGGAGCTCAGGCTGACCCAGTATGGAACTCCCAGTGGGTGGGCCGCCTGGGAGACGAGAAGGCTGTTTGCCAGTGTGGCTGGAGGTGTGGCCTCATGTATTGGACACCCCACTCAAACCCTATTCTTCACATGGAAGCCCAAATAATGTGGCCTGTAAAGTTTCTCTACAGGCTGTACTCAAAGACAGGTGAAATTCTGGAAGGGGTGAGAGGAGCCTCGCTGAGAAGACCCAGACTTATTCCTGGCAGCCCCTCATGGGCAGGCTCAAAAGAGGTTGATTTCAGGGATGGAGACAAAGAAAAGGCTTCATGGCAGAAAACCCCGTGATCTTGAGATGAAAATCTTCAGTCCTAATGTCTAGGTGAGCAGGGGTCCGAGTTGAATCCACCGCTGCACCCTGACCAGGAGAGTCGTCTGCCCAAATTCAGAGGCCAGGACCAGGAGAGACTGGGCACATCACTGGTTCTCTATCATGAGCGACTGGGCTCCCGCCCTCACTCCCTGCCCGCTCTGTGACACTAGGCCCTGTGTGGAACATCTTTTACTTTTTAAGACTGGGGCAAGGGGGATGGAGAGTTTCTCCCTGGCATCTAGTCGGAGGAAGGCTGAGAGGGGAGGTCACTAAACACGCTTCGGTCCTCAGGCAGAGTCCTATCCCGTGAAGAATGATCCCATCCAAAATATCAACACTGGAGAAGTTGAGAAACCTTGGTGTAGATCAATGTTCATATACTGGCGAGACAAGAAAACACCAATTCCTGAGTAACTGGATGTGGGGTCTGAGGAAAACTGTGGCGGCAGAGAGAACTCCAAGAGTTTTGACCTGTGTATAGAGAAGGATGGAGTTAGCATGGACTAAGGTGGGAAAACTGTAGGTGCAGCAGGTTGTAGGGGGAACTCATCCTCTGGGATTTTCCCCAGCAAGAACACTGGAGTGGGTTGCCACCTCTTTCTCCAGGCAGACTTCCTGACCCAGGAACCAAACCCATGTCTCCTGTGTCTTCTACATCGCAGGCAAATTCTTTACCCACTGAGCCATCGGGGAAACCTATAGCGGGGAAGATCTGCTTTCAAATGGCACTCGGGTCCTCCAGCCCATTGCCAAGCAACTGACACCACGTGGTGGCAAAGGAAAGTACTCCTTTTACTGCCGGAGAACTGGCAGCTGATGCTCAAAAGACCCGAAATCATGGATGGCTTTCAGGCAAGTGTAGATAAAGACAGTGTGGGGGAGAGGGTCCCAGGGTGTCTGTTCAGTTGATGGTGAGGTAACAAGGTGAAGTTTCTGGAATCAACATCCTCATTCTGACCCTCTAACCTCTAACGGGTCCACGTGCTTGTGGTCTGTGAAAACAACCTCGGAATACGCGTCAAACATTGTTATCTATGTCCTGAAGGGAGAAACTACAGGTCCTGTGATGCTGCTCTATGACTCATTCATTGTGAAAACTGGGAGCAGGCCTCCTACCCGACTGCTGCTCTTTGCCTCCGCATGTTCTCATTCCTCTAATCACTGATTCTTGAGCCAGACTTTCGGCAACTCAGGGATGGCTCAGGAGACAGAAGTTTTTCTCCACGCCGAGCTGGGGAACACTGAGGTGTGGGTTAACCGAGAAAGCCCATTCAGGGATTGCTCGACTTTCGACCCAGAATCCAGTTCGCAGTCTTGGCGCCAGACTCCCGAGAGCTCTCCGTTCAAGCCCTCTCGGTTGCTGCATCCGCCCGAGTCCTTCTGGACCGTAGAGATGCGGGGTGTCCGTGAGCGGTCCCTTCTCACCCCGGGCACAACGCCTCCCGCCTCCTCCGGGCCCCTGGCCTCCGCTCCAGCTCCCTGGGCCCCAGCGACCTTCTGTTCTATTCACTCCCGGGCACCTCGCTAAGGCGGGTCACCAGTCCAGTTCTGAGGTGCGGCCGGGATGAGGCAAGTTGCTCCTGACTTGGGGACCAGGCGGGACTCGGGGGCGCTGGGTGCCTCACCTGCAGGTGCCTTTTCTGGGGGAAGAAGGGAAGGGATGGCCTTAGGAAAGGATTTCTGGCAGTGACGGCGAAGGCTCAAGACTTTAGAGAAGGCGCAAGACCTCCGCGGAGGAGAAAGGGAAACGGTGATTCTAGCCAGAGGCAAGAAGAAGGGCACCCGGGCCGTAACTCCCTGGTGGTCTAGTGGCTAGGATTCGGCGCTTTCACCGCCGCGGCCCGGGTTCGATTCCCGGTCAGGGAAACCTTTTGTGCAGCGTTTCATCCCCTGATTCACCGTGTCGAGGAAGACTACAGTCGCCGATTCTCCGACCAGACGAAAGCAGCTTGTAAAGTACGCGAGTGGAGTATGTAGATGAGACGCTGCGGGGTCGCAGGGTCTGGCGGAGTGGGCAGTCGGCGCCGTTCCTGGAACAGCTTGGAGGAGTGCGGTTTGGAAGAACAGCGAGGGCCGCGGGGAGGGCAAGGTGTTGGCCGTGAGTGTCGGTGGAGGGATGGGAGGCTGCCCTGTGGCTGCGGGCTGTGGGCTCACACTTAACCGGGCACCGGAGAGACTGTGGTTACGAAGGTAGTTTTTCCCAGGATGAGGCTCGTCTATTGCACTCGGGACCTGCAGATGCCGGGATCTCCGCTACTGCGAACCGCGTTCGTGCTCTCCGCCGGTTTCCCGCGGTTCATGACAGGCGACATCTCTTCCGTGGTGCCTCGCTGTGCTCCGCTCCCCAGATCCAGAGCGGGAGGCGCACCCACCTCCCCACCCCCCACCCCCGCCCCCAGCCAGCGCGCCACTGCTTGGACCCCCATCTGCCGGCTTTCCTATTTCGTGACCAAAGCGTCTGGATGTGTCCTGCGTCTTGAGGCACGCCTCCTGTCAGTCCACAAGTGCCAGACGTGCCTTCTCCTGCAGCCTCCAGTCGGCCACGCGCGTGTGGGTGCGCGCGCCCGGCCCCCACCCGCCGGGCTCCGCACTGGTCCGGGCCACCCGGGAAAGCGTGAGAGCCTCGCTCGCAAGCCTCGCGCTCCACAGTCCCTTTGGGGCCAGGTCAGAGGGAGGCACCCCTTCCAGGAATGCGGAGGTCAGAGGCCTGCCTCGGTCAGGAGGCTCCCGGGGCCGGCGCGCCGTATCCCTGGCCCGGCTTAGCCAACTTCCCACCCGGCTAGCCCGTCCCCCTTCTCCTCTTCCACCCCAGCCGTGTTCCCGCGGAGAGTCAGCGCTCCCTCCACGCGCCCCTCTGGCCCAACCCCCAGATATCACCTAGCCGCCTCTCCGGTGCCTGCGGAGGGAGTTGGAGCTCTCTTTTCCTGCAACGGGAGGAGAGAGAACGTGCGGACTCAGGCGGCAACCCGTTCCCTTGCCGGTTCTCTGAGCTCTGCCCATCGAGGGGCCTAGCTCAGGACCCTGGGTCTCCCGCGGCCCAGGGAGCCGGCCAAGCTGGGGCCTCTCCCACCGCTCCTCAAGAAAGAGCAGGAATGTCCTCCGGGGTCCAGAAGAGGCACCCGGGAAAGCATCCAGCACAAGCCGGGACACTGCGCAATGGACCCCTTCGGAGCAACGCTTCCGTCGGCGCGTCCTTCCCTCCGAGGGCTTCGGGCAGACAAGAAATCACGATGAGCTCTCCACTGTCTTGACTGAGACCAGAGGAAAGGAGGGTATCTTCCAGGAGAGCAGCAGCACTGAAGCCTGTGGTCGCAGAGAGGCTTTTGGAGCCAGAGCGCCCTCTCTTCACCAGGGCTATCCAGGGGCTGTAGAAATCTCACCCGGCTGAGGCCGCCTCCTCCCCTGCCCCCTCCTCCTACACCTTGCCCCGTCTCCTACGCCCTCCTCCCGTCTTCGTTTTCTATCTTGGTGGTCTTCGAGTGCCTCGGGACCTCTCACCTCCGCCACAGGTTGCTTTTTTCCGGTAGTTCTGAGCTTCAAATACGGAAATGTATGTAAGAGTGCAACGAATGCTCAACAACGGTGACACCTCCCCCCCCCCCCCCCCATTTTTTGAATCAGTAACATTTTCTGAGTTATCAGGATTGTCTCGTTTGTAACAATTGCATTTTCATTGTCGGAGTATACTGATGTACATTTAAACCTTACATGTTGAGTAATAAATGGGTTCTGCTATTTTCTTATGAATAATGATGTGCAGAAGAATATTCTTACACATACATCTTTGGCAATTCTGTAGGATAGAGACTGTTCTTTTATTTATCAGAGGACACTTGCAGGTAGAAAAGTAGAAACTGGCCAGCGAGGTGGTGACTGGGAGGCACGCCAAACGCTGCTCCGTCACAGCCCTGGGGCTCCGATACAGTCCCAGTTCCCACGACTCCTCAAGTATCTTCTGCTCAGGGCTGCCTTCGGATTATAGTCCCTTTTCTTACTCCTTGTGGGCAGAACCACGACATAACTGGACTTGGCGCGTGGAGCAGGCAAAACCAAGCAGTGAAAAGTCTGGGATGAAAAGCTAACACGAGCACGATGCATTGGCCGGGAATCGAACCCGGGTCTCCCGCGTGGGAGGCGAGAATTCTACCACTGAACCACCAATGCCCCGCTCGCTGGACGTCCTGACGGCTCTCCGGAAAGAATCTCCAAAGCGACTGCGACACCCTCGGCGGGCAAACAAAAGAGATTCCGAAAAAGGCTTACACCGCTGTGTTTGGAAGACAGAGTTCACAGACTGACGGGCACTCGAAGCAAAGGCTTGCCGAGAAGGGCTACAATCAGGCAACAGCATAAAGTGGGAACATTCAAATGAAAATATCAAAATACCGGCGTTATCAGCTCACACCACAACTCTGAGAAAGGCTCTTTATGACCATACCACAGACCCCTGCAGAAGATACATCGGAAATCCATCCAGATCCCTTGTTTATGACCCTCAACCTCAGACTCTTACCTTAGAGGGCCTGAGAAAATTATTCAACTTGCTAGGTTAGGCAAGCGAAATTCTAATCCAGGTACGAAATAAGAAACAGAGGCAGAATCAGACTGTAATCAGAGGACGGAAAGGGCCAGAATCTAAATAGAGATAATGAAGAAATACACCATTTTTTGGTATAAAATAACGAGGCAGTCTTGTAAGCATTACAACGATAGTATGTGTCAAGCTTTCTAAGGTGTTCAAAGCATTTCGATGGATAGGTGATATGCATAACTATTTAAAGATTAATTAATACTGTTTGCAACCAATGTTTGATTAAATGGAAGAATCTAATCTCCTAAACTGGACTCTGTGTTGTGCTGAGTTTTAGCATTTGTGACTCTGAGATGCATATGGGGCGTATGTAGGCTTTGGTGTTTTGGTTGTGTAAGGAACAGACTAAATTCCAGAAAAGTATTGATGGGTGAAATGTTAACATATTGGTCCTCTGATGAGACTGAAGTACAGAGTGATGTCTTTCCCTAATTTTCCCTGAGGTATTTACACTGAAGAAAGGAA